>NC_092089.1:55906159-56111863 GCF_045679555.1 Salvelinus alpinus | reverse complement strand
CCTGTTGGAACGTTCCACAAATTATACCCACCCATGCTGCACACCCTTGGCTGAACACGGTTTGCAACATCCTAAATTGCCCGAAAATGGTGGTGTAAAATTGTGTATTAAGACAGTACACATATTTTTCATGTTTTAGAAGATCCTGACCCTACCATTACAGGTGTTTACACAGAGCTGAGTACACAATCATGGTTACATTAAGACCCTATGGAGCCGGCGTGAGATTTGGGTCAGAAAACGTATCTCAATGCAGGGATGGGATATGCCACACTGCACCATTGAGAAGATTGAAATACTGCTAGTTTTCCTGGGAAACTGCCCTTTTTGGCATCATGCTAGCTGATGATGAAAACTGGCAGTATTTCAATCTTCTCGATGGAGCAGTGTGGATAAAGGTAACATTTGGAGTACAGTGGCATATCCCATTCCTGCAATTAAGTAGGTTTTCCGACTGATATCTCGCGCCGACTCCAATGTGTGTTAATGTAACCATGATTGTGTTACGACCTCAGGTGTAAAACAAGAGTAACTGTAGGGATGGTATCTTCTACCTGTCAAGCCTAAGGCGCTTGCTACATCGTTTGCTAACTAACTAGAACATGTTTTGTTATTTTAATGTTAGCTCGATAAACATCCCATCGCGAAAGTCTTGTTAGCTAGCTAACTACATAACTTGAAATCTTTGCAATCGTCACTGCACAATACATCTGTACAAGACAGTTTAACTAGCTAGCTAACTCGCCATCTAAGCTTTTAGCATGCCAGCCAATCATTAACGTTAGCTAATTGAGCATGAATGGTGCACTGGGTAGTGTATGCTAATGTGTTTGAGGTCTTGCAAACCAATGTGTAGCAAACTCTACCTGTGTAATCTGCTCCGATTTCTCTTCTGATGCCAATTCTTTCAATTAGTTGGCTATTATTCCCATTATGAGCTGTCACTGGCTGCACATATCTAATGAAAATAACGCTAAAGTTGCTAGCTAGCTAGGTAGCCAGCTTGCTACTTCCCTACATACACGTCAGCAGCGTGCAATCTGAGCGTCCACGTCATTAAAGACGCCCCTGTACGTACACTGTCAAAAAAAACATTTGAACTATCCCTAGATAGACCACACCCTGTCGTTTCCATTGGGCGAAAAGTAATCATAGTGGGCAGAACAATCAAGGTGGGCAGAGCCAAACACGAGCTAGCGAAATCCTATTGGTGCGTTCTAGCAGGTATTTGCATATTTCCTTTAGGTAACGTCTACTCCGTGAAGTGTGCAATAACTCAATTTGTTCTTGCGCTACTAAACAAAGCATTTTTATACATGTATATTTTACTTTGGCAAAGGGTAAAGTCTACAAAACTTGGTCCACTCTGTTCATAACAGATTCTAGTTTGGGGAACAGAAAACTGTATTAAGATCAAAATCCCAAATCCATTTTCTCCCACTGCCAGCCACTGGGCTTCCTCTCATAACCATATTTGGTGGTGAGCGTAAATGCCAACCGGAGGCTTCAGATTTATATATCCGGTGAAACATATTACATTGTTCTGTGACACTGTATTGATTGAACTGTATTGTTTTTTTTCTTCTAAACACAATAAACATTTTAATAGCATTGCAAAACAAGAGACAAATATTTGCAAACAAATGTTTTACATAGATGTATTCTATTCTACATAGATCTAAAACCTTCTGTAGATCATGGACAGCAGAAAAGATTTGCACAGGCCTATATTGGCCAAACAATGTATTGATTATAACACTTTCCTCGTGCAAATAATCTGTTTCTTCTTTGTCCTCTGTGGCCAATGCCATGGAAAACAATATGCACATCTGATGTTCTATTCTGATTCTGCCCAACAGGGTCATTCAAATAGTTACAGTGTATTGGATTAATCACATGAGAGGGATGATGAAAAAAATTGTCTCTCTAAAACAATAGTGATACTGAGAGCATGATTGTGATATTGTTATAGGACAATGTTCATTTATGAATCTAGAGAAAACCCTCACATGAGGAGAGACATGGTTAGACACAATAAACAGGATTAATTTGTCACTCCATTCCCTTGCCCATTTCTACTGGGAAGAGATCATTCTGAAAACCGGACTTGTATAATCCGCTTTAGCAAAGCAATCAATTGTTATGCCTCTGAATAAAATCATGACATTACATAATCATCTGTCAACTGTTAAAGGATGTACCCTAATCCATTGCCTCCCATAATCTGTGTCTAATTTTGCACACCATCGTCATCTGTCCTACCGCAGCCTTTGCTGGTGGTAAAGAGCACTGTTTAATAATTATTGTTGGCTGTTCTCTGGGGAAATCTGTCTCTCCACGGCAACATCAGTCTTGGAATCCAGCAATTAATGAATCACTTTTACAGAGTGTTACCTACAAGCCTCATCTATTTGAATGGGCTGCATCACTCTAGGCACATATCGGTAGCGGTAGGTTAATTCTCCATGATTAGCACAACTTCAAAAATATGTCCACATGTGTTCTTGTGGTCTCTAACCTCTGCTTCCTTGACAAAATCCAAATTGATACATCATGCTCTTAAAAAATGAGGCAAAAGTAAGATCACGGGTGTGTTTATGGGGGGGGTGGCATGGTGACAAGGGAGAGGACCTTGTGATATGGGGTATCACACACCCCAAGCTATAGAGGGATGAATACAGGGGGAAGTATGATTGTTCAATTTGGGCCTGAGAGGCAGGGAGATGTTGTTGATGAGTTTGTTTCCAGTAAAAAAAGGTCAATGGTCTGGGTATTGATCACACGTTCAATACAGGGTTTCAGTGGAATAATCAATACAGGTCTAATGGCAGTGTCAACGAAAGAAGCCGGTCTCGGGCAGGTTCGGCACAGCCAGTAGCGTTTCTGGGACACAAACAAATTACCAGACACAACAACCTGAACACATCTCATAGTCAAAAAAGAATAATGAACAACGACGCCATATGGTGCATGAACAGCCCTGGAGCACCTAGACTAGACTCAGTTCCTGCTCCACACACACACACACACACACACACACACTGTTTGGCATTTTACTGCATTGCATTGTTAGGCGCTAGTAACAATCATTTCGCCGCACCCGCTATATGATTTTCTAAACTATGTAAGTGACCTTTGATTTGAAATAGGGTGGGCGTGAGCAAAATAAACTGATGTTGTGTAATGGACTGCTGCTCTTGTTTGGATTGTTCAAGCCGATGCGGGAACAGCTGTCGATAAGTACGCTATCAATTGTTCCCTCCCAAAGACTGGTTCAAGTGACATGCATATTTCTTTTACGGTGTTTGTTGGATCCATTTTAAATTTATTTATCTATAGAAGTAGATCATTTGATGTGATAATGGTCAGAGTCAATTAGTGCACTCAGACATTGTGGTGGTATGGCCAGGAGGCGGGAAAACATTATGCGAACTTTAATGGAAATTAATCAATAAAATGAAATCAAGTGCCATATTAGTTCATCCAGTCATAATAAATAACCATATGCTATTTACATTTAGTTATCCTATTTGGAATAGTCTGTCCCTATTTCTGACTTTGTACATCGGAGGCAAGGGGGGGGGGGGGGTTTCTAAAGACTGGGACGGGCTTATCAGGGGTAGAAAGTGAAGATCGAGGGCGAAAAAGCAGAGCTGTTCCGTGTTTTCTGCAGAAGGCGAGTCCATTGTAGTCTATTACTCGTCGAGAGGGACATGTTCATGTTATTCTTATAACAAACACCCCAAATGCACTGTTTTGATTACAAGTGACATCTAATCCTCAAAAGAGCGAGCACCACCTATAGGAGATCGAAAGTGGCTTTTTCATGGCTCTGTAAACGGATGCAACAATATGCGGATGGTTTTTACAGCATCTGGTACAAAATCTCTGTTCACATGCGGCATTTTAAAAGGGATAGATAGACAGGAGATGCCAAACGTCGAGTCACTGGAGAATGAAAACCTACATTGAAAGATCACGTTCATCTTTGGCCATCACCACATGTTAAATGGATACAGAATGGGTAAATAATGACGCTTATTATTTTCAGTCATTCGATCATTTAAGTGGGTACGACAATAGCAGTCCTCTAGCACCTTTTCAAAATAGAAATGTAGCCACACGATTTAACCCTGAAATCACAGGCAACAAACGCATAAATATGTGTAATGAGGGCAAGAAATATGTAAATATTATGTCCTTATACTGTAGGCTGGAAAACCGGGTTGCTTAATAATACGGCAACAAAGACTGTGTTAAGTATTTTAAATGGATAGTCTTGATCGTGCCGTTTTGGACATCCATTTTACAAGTTCTATCGTTTTTCTCTTTTTCATAGAGCGCAACATGTAGTCGATTTCCTGTGTGCACTGTAAAATCAGAAGTCCCGCATAGTGCTCCGGGGTTATTATCAACTGAGGACAGAGGCGCAGTTTTCTCAAGCTAAATATTGGAAGGAAACGAAAGACATTGCTCTCGGTATCAGTCTGTCAACTGCAAAGAAGAAACGAATCTAGGCCTCTTTTGCACAACTTGCACAAGCTGTCCATATTTCCAGTCATTTTCCTAAAAATCCCAGTTTTTCCCAACGTGGATTGCTAGTCAGGCGTTATCTCAGGTGAAGGGTGGCAATGTAAACAAAGTGTTGTATTCGAAAAGAAACAAAGCTATATTATCGCCCCCAATTTATTCTTAGTGAATTTTCCATGGGCTCACATGAGGAAAATTAACATGGTCCAGGAGACCCTTTAAATCTCCTTTTGCCTTAGGCCTACATTTGGAGAACATTGGATTGGTGAATCAACTGACACTGTCAGAGGCGTGTAACTAACAAATATGTGAGCAAAGCTATTCCAAAGTGCAGATCCTGACAATCAAGACACTACGTGGGATTTAAAGGACATTCGTGACACCTCAGGGCAAAGGGTTGAGTTTACACACAGGAGAATAAAAGGGAACCCGATGAGAGAGCACGATGTAGGCCTACGTTTGAACCTTACAACAGTACCTTGAGGAATTTTACACCTGCAGAACTACAAACAGATTTCCACTTTTTTACGACTAGGTCACAGGAAGAATACCAAACGTAGTCATTATTCACGATGCCTCGCAACAGGGCCTTCTCTGAGCCGGAGTACTCAGCAGAGTATTCGGCGGACTGCTCTGTGACCCTACCATCGGATCCAGGCCATGCCGTGGGGCGCACGCACGAGGTAACGGTTCGCAGTCAAGGGTGCTGCCTCTGCCTCCCACGCTTCATGCGTCTCACCTTTGCACCCGAGTCTCTGGAGAACCTCTATCAGACCTATTTCCGGCGGCAGCGACACGAAACCCTGCTGGTTTTGGTTGTGTTTGCTGCCCTGTTTGACAGCTACATCATTGTCATGTGCGCTGTGGTCTACACAGGCGAAAAGCTGGCCTCTGTGGTGGTGGCATCAGTGGGCCTGGCATCAGACATTCTACTCTATGTGTTGTGCCGCTACGGCCTGCTACCCGACCGCATCTCGCGACGTGTGGTGCCCTATGCCCTGTGGGTGCTCATAGCGACCCAGATCTTCTGCTACCTGGGCCTGAACTATGCCCGCTTCCACCAGGCCAGTGACACAGTGGGCTGGCAGGCATTCTTTAGCTTCTCCTTCTTCCTGACACTGCCCTTGCGGCTCACGCCCATTGTGCTAATCACATCCGTGTCGTGCGGGGTCCACACCCTAGTGCTGGGGGTCACCATTGCTCAGCAGCAGCAGGAGGATATCCAGGGGGCTGCCCTCGGGAGACAGGTGAGAGTGGGGATGGGGCTGAGGACACACCTTGGGTGGGGGATGAATTGCAGCGGGGGTGAGAGTGGGTGAGTTGTGATGGGGATTGGAGTTGCAGGTAGAGTGGGAGACAGGTAAGAGTGGGGGCTGAGGACACATGCAGGAGGGAAGGAAGTTGCAGGTGGAGAGGGAGACAGGCAGGTGTGTGTGTGTGTGGGGGGGGGGCACGGTAGATAGTAGGGTGGCAGGTAGAGAGAGGTGAACAGATCTTGTGAAGTAGCTCATAAAATAACTAGGAACAGTGCAACATGCCGTACTTGCAACTCAAGGAATGATGAGCAATTACTAGGGTATGTACAGCAGATTTAATAAGAGGCTAGATATTGTTAAAAGGACAGTGCAGGTAAGTCATGCTAGCTTTCCTGATCACATCAAATGGTGTGTTGAAATAATTTCATCATGCAGAAGATAAGCCTCCAGTCTATGTACTATTTATGTCACATTATGCCCTGTAATTGTCTACAATGAATAGGCATTACTGATGAGTCTTCAAACAGGCTGACTGTATCAAATATTTCGGTGACAGAGCAGAGGCTGAGGTTTCAGTGTCTCCTACCAACTAAAAGAGTCTGAGGTAGAATTATCAATGGCAACAAAAAAGCCTCTGTGGTTTTGTCATTTGTCTATATTTGTTATTTTAGAGGTTATTCTCTTGTTTGACATCAAGACTGTTCTCAAATGGTCCACAGTTTTTGGTTCTCAGTATGCTCATGTCTTTATCATAATGTCACATTAATCCAATGCGAGGCAGGCAGCCCAATAAAAGGCCAACCACCCTATCAGAGCTTCAATCTGAGCGAATCAAAACGTTATTCAATGACAAAACAGTGCAGTATCCAAACTTTGTTTGAAATTTAACTCATTGGTAGCCACCTCACTGCAACCTATAAGAGTTTGGAAATGGTTTTGAGTGCTGGTTTCTTTTTGCCTGTCTGCCACATTCATGGCTGCAGCAATTCAGTAAGATACCACTAGCCTAGATCGTGATAAGTCTACACAAGGGTCGTCCCCACGGCGTTCAGAGTGTGTGTACGTGCGTCCGTATGTCAAATCAAATTTGTATTTGTCACATGCTTCGTAAACGACAGGTGTAGACTAACAGTGAAAGGCTTACTGTGCGTGCCTGTTTGTGTGTTTGTTATAGTGCAGGTGGTGTGTGCATGCTCGTGTGTAAATGTGTGTGTCTAATGACTCTGGCGTTCTCCAGCTGCTGGCCAACATAGTGATCTATGTGTGTGCCATCACTGTGGGCGTCATGTCCTACTACATGGCAGACCGGAAACACCGCAAGGCCTTCCTGGAAGCACGGCAGTCCCTGGAGGTCAAACTCAATCTGGAGGAACAGAGCCAGCAACAGGTGAGACTGACAGACGGAGACAGGGAGGAAGTGTGGGTAAAAACATATGGCGGGAGGACAGAGGGGCATATACAATATAGGGCAGGAGACAAAATGTGCAGAGAGAGAAAAGTGACAGAGGTTGGTAGGTTTGAGTGGTAGGTTAGAGAGTGGGGGGCAATAAGGAGTGTGTGGCAGTGCCAGAGTACTGCCCTGGTTTGAATGTATGTGATTCTGATTCAGACCTGTTTTATTTATGTTGAAGCCAAAGGGAATTTAAACAATATTCTTAGTATCTACAGCTCCATTTGATCTACTGTTACAGTACACTTACACTAAGCTAATTACATATATGTGTGTGTGTGTGTGTGTGTGTGTGTGTGTGTGTGTGTGTGTGTGTGTGTGTGTGTGTGTGTGTGTGTGTGTGTGTGTGTGTGTGTGTGTGTGTGTGTGTGTGTGTGTGTGTGTGTGTGTGTGTGTGCGCGCACACAAGGGTCTGTGTGTGCTTGTGCATATTTTGTCTGTTTGAGTTAGCACTGTGTCAGCAGTCATTTCCCCTCCCTCCCCATCTCACAGCTGTGGCCATTGGGCATTCTTGATTGCTACTATTTATGGAACAGACGGTCACTGCTATAGAGAGCTCAGAAAGAGGGAGAGCGCTGAGAGGAAAGGGGTGATTATGGAAGGGAGGGAGGGAGAGAGAGGGAGGGAGAGAGAGACTCTCCCAGAATACTAATGGAGAAGCATGGGCTGCCGGGATACAAGGGCCGCCAGCCAATCAAGGAGCATCCGGTCGCTGCAGGTTACTATGGCGACCGGCCTCCTGAGACGATGTCCGCAGTAATCACTCTGCTGACTCGCTTGCCCATTTTTTTTGTCTCTCTCCGTCAGGTTTTGATAAGAACGTAGAAAAACCCTGCCACGTTATTTGTTTTCCTCCCTCCACGTGTGTGTGAACTCAAGGCTTTTGTTTGCCTGATGCGTTTGTGTTTTCCAATGTTTATGTTTCTGGTCTTGGGTCATCAAGGGTGGAATCTGTTCAGATGGACTTACGTGGCGATGAGTGATAGTTTTAGGCCAATCAGATTTGTGTATAGGGACAGTGCTTTTAACAGGGAGAAATGTTATAGGCCTACATGTCTATGTACTGTGTAATATGTGATTATATATCATGTTTGACCGTTGGATGTTTATTATTTTATCAGGGAGTCATACTGACACCAAGGTCTCTTTTACAGATAAGCCCTGAATTACAGAAATGACAGAAAATACGCACATCAAAATGCAAGCAGAAAGAAAAACACGGTTATGAAGCCTTTGTCAGGTTAAAAAATAGAAAATAAGGTTCTCAATCAGCTTACTGAATTTCCCTAGAGGCACCCAGATATCAAATTTAAGAACATTTTGAAGATTATTCCATAAATAAGGTGCAATGAAACTAAAAGCTGATTTACCTAACTCAGTAGCAGCCAAAGGAATTTCCAGAGTTAGCCATCCCAGAGTGAGACAGAGTGTGGTAACTCAGCCATCCCTGAGACAGAGTGTGGTAACTCAGCCATCCCTGAGACAGAGTGTGGTAACTCGTATGTCTAAAGTTTAGGAAAGAAGTTAGGTACAGTGGGACTTTTTGTAAAAGGGCTTTCTAAATAAAAACATAGCAATGTATCAACCTACGTGACATCAGAGGGCCAACCACCTGTCTGTCGGACCCCAGTAAGACTAGTTGTCGCTAATGGGGATCCTAATAAATCAAAACAATGCAGTGACGAGTACAAACATTTTAGCCCGTAGTAAAGCACAGTGCACTATGTTAAATTGCATCTAACAGCTTAAATGAAGTGACAGCTGACTTCATATAGATGATGTCGCCATAGTCTAGGACCGATAGGACTGTCGACTGAACAATCTGCTTTAAACTATTTAGCGAGAGGCAGGACCTATTTCTATAGAAGACCATTTTTATTCTCAGGTTCTGAACTCATCAATATGCTTTTTAAAAGACAGCTTTAAATCTAACCAGATATTTGTAAGCAGGGACACAATCAATATGGACACTATCCAAATGACATGCTTCAATCATCAGAGTTATTTTTATGTGCTCTAGAGAACAACCTACACGTAGTTTTACCTGCATGCAATACTAATTCCAGGTCAATACATATTTTCTGTAATACAATGAAGGCAGACTGTAGTTCAGATAGAGCCTGGTCAACGTTGGGGGTAATAGCATACACAACACTATCATCGGCATACAAGTGCATTTAAAAAAAAAACATGTCGATATTGTTAATGTTAAAAAGCACAGGACCAGAATCGACCCCTGTAGGACACCTTTCGTAATATCCAGGAAACCTTATTTAACACCATCAGTAGATATACACATTGAGTTTTATCTGTCAATACATTTTTAAACCAGTTACATGCAATCTGGTCTAGGTCAATTGAGGAAAGGCTCTGAATTAGCCATGAGTGATCAAAAGTATCGAAAGCCTTTGACAGGCCAATGAAGAGGGCAGCACAATGTTGCCTTTTATCCATACAGTTAACTACATCATTTATAACTAGGGATCCAGCAGAGATACTGCTATGACCTGGCCTAAAACCCGACTGATGTACATTTAGAATACATTTTAAAAATAAGAAAGATCTTATCTGAGAATTAATCAAATATTCTAATATTTTAGCAAGGCAAGAAAGTTTAGAAATAGGGTGATTGAATTATTTAGATCACAAGGGTCTGCACGTTTGTGAAGGGGGAGTACATGGGCCGCCTTCCAAACCTTGGGGATAGTACCAGATATAATCGTCAGGTAAAAAATATGGGTTATTGATTCAGTAATCAGGGGGGCAGAGAGCTGCAGCAAGAATGGATCAAGAATATCAGCCCCAGTGGATTTTTTTAATCAGTCTTAAGCAAGGCATTTAGCACATCACATATAGTAAATTGTTGAAATGAAAACAAAGATTCACTAGAAGTTGATGGGTTAACCATCGAGGCTGGCAGAGGAAGAACAGTTGATTGACTTACCAGGGTCAATTAAACCACCATTTGCTTAGGCAGGGAAGAAGAGGAATTTGTACGCTTCAGTGCAGTTTTCCAAAATTTTGAAGGACACCAGCAGTCGGATATAGAGTTTAAAAGGTCATTTGGTTTTGCTTTCTTAATCGAGATAGTACATCTGTTTCGCAATTGTCTGAAACATTTCCAGGCCTTTTTCCTTGCTTTGGCCCAGGCCTGATTTCGCATCTGAATGAGCTCAGATAGCTCTGAAGATCTAACCCTTGGTTTTCTATCTTTGACTCTGAATTGTTTAAAAGGGGCTTGTTTATATGCCAGAGGAATTACATATGGAGGATACATTTTCTAGAGCCAACTCTGGGTCAGGAATACAGGAGACAGTGGCTAAATCAGAGTAGAACCATGTAAAGGATTAGTATTTTGTGGTTTCGTATCTCTAATACATACCATGGGATGTGATTATAACATGTACAATGCATTCGGAAAGTATTCAAACTCCTTGACTTTTTCCTAATTTTGTTACGCTACAGCCTTATTCTAAAATTGATTCAACAATTTAATCAATTTTAGAATAAGGCTGTAACGTAACAAAATTCTCACTAATCTACACACAATACCCCATAATGACAAACCAAAAACAGGTTTTTCTTTTTTTTTGCAAATGTTGATTTAAAAAAAAAAAAAATATCATATTTACATAAGTATTCAGACCCTTTACTCAGTACTTTGTTGAAGCACCTTTGGCAGCGATTACAGACTCGAGTCTTCTCAGGTATGAAGCTACAAGCTTGGCACACCTGTATTTAGGGAGTTTCTCCCATTCTTCTCTGCAGATCCTCTCAAACTCGGTCAAGTTGGATGGGGAGCGTTGCTGCACGGCTATTTTCAGGTCTCTCCTAGGGCTATTGCGGTGACTGTATTACCGCCACACCGGCGGTCATGAAGGCAGTCAAATTCCACATGACCATTTAGTCACGGTAATTAGGCTTCTCCAAACTCAGATGCTGCTGCTGGTCATTAGTAGCCTACCAAACTTGCTAACTGCCTGGTACTCAGCACTCTATTACTCGCACAGAATGGAATAGGTCGACTTTTGTACTATGGGGGATAGTAGATTGACATAGGCTAGTGCTTTTGCTGTTCGTTATGCCTACTTATCTTGTTTGCTGATGTGCACAGTTGTGTCTCCAATGTGTCTGTCTTCACTTGTAGCCTGTGAGAAAGACCCGATCACGTGATAGAGCATGCAGCACTCCATCACAACGGCCACTGGGCGCAAAAGGCATTGATTTTTTTAGGGTGCATTACGGCCACACAAAGGGGATGCTGCTGTGAAATTCTAGGCATTATCAAGTGCTTATCAAATTGTGAATGGGTGACTGATGTAGTGTGTACAGCCTGCACAATAAACAAAGCAGAGCTCATGCCTTTCAAGCAACCTTTTTCAAATCATCATTAGAGTCGCATCATGCAGCTTTACAATGTAAACTCTGCAAAATAAGAAACGTCCTCTCACTGTCAACTGTGTTTACTTTCAGCAAACTTAACATGTGTAAATATTTGTATGAACATAACAAGACTCAACAACTGAGACATAAACTGAACAAGTTCCACAGACATGTGACTAACATAAATAGAATGTGTCCCTGAACAAAGGGGGGAGGGGGTCAAAATCAAAGTAACAGTCAATATCTGGTGTGGCCACTAGCTACATGAAGTCCTGCAGTGCATCTCCTCCTCATGGACTGAACCAGATTAGCCAGTTCTTGCTGTGAGATGTTACCCCACTCTTCCACCAAGGCACCTGCAAGTTCCCGGACATTTCTGGGGGGAATAGCCCTAGCCCTCACCCTCCGATCCAACAGGTCCCAGACGTGCTCAATGGGATTGAGATCCGGGCTCTTCTCTGGCCATGGCAGAACACTGACATTCCTGTCTTGCAGGAAATTACGCACAGAACGAGCAGTATGGCTGGTGGCATTGTCATGCTGGAGGGTCATGTCAGGATGAGCCTGCTAGAAGGGTACCACATGAGGGAGGAGGATGTCTTCCCTGTAACGCACAGCGTTAAGATTGCCTGCAATGACAACAAGCTCAATCCGATGATGCTGGGACACACCGCCCCAGATCATGATGAACCCTCCACCTTCAAATCGATCCCGCTCCAGAGTACAGGCCTTGGTGTAACGCACATTCCTTCGACAATAAATGCGAGTCCGACCATCACCCCTGGTGAGACAAAACAGCGACTCGTCAGTGAAGAGCACTTTTTGCCAGTCCAGCGACGGTGGGTTTGTGCCCATAGGTGACGTTGTTGCCGGTGATGTCTGGTGAGGACCTGCCTTACAACAGGCCTACAAGCCCTCAGTCCAGCCTCTCTCAGCTTATTGCTGACAGTCTGAGCACTGATAGAGGGATTGTGCGTTCCTGGTGTAACTCGGGCAGTTGTTGTTGCCATCCTGTACCTGTCCCGCAGGTGTGATGTTCGGATGTACCGATCCTGTGCAGGTGTTGTTACACGTGATCAGCCACTGTGAAGACGATCAACTGTTCGTCCTGCTTCCCTGTAGCGCTGACTTAGGTGTCTCACAGTACGCACATTGCAATTCATTGCCCTGCCCACATCTGCAGTCCTCATGCCTCCTTGCAGCATGCCTAAGGCACGTTCACGCAGATGAGCAGGGACCCTGGGCATCTTTCTTTTGGTGTTTTTCAGAGTCAGTAGAAAGGCCTAAGTTTTCATAACTGTGACCTTAATTGCCTACCCTCTGTAAGCTGTTAGTGTCTTAACGACCGTTCCACAGGTGCATGTTCATTAATTGTTTATGGTTCATTGAACAAGCATGGGAAACAGTTTTTAAACCCTTTACAATGAAGATCTGTGAAGTTAATTCGTAAAAAATCCAAATATATTTGAAAGACAGGATCCTGAAAAAGGGATATTCATTTTTTTGCTGAGTTTATTAACAATCAAAACATATAGCCCAACGTTTGTAGAACAACTAAAGTGACAATATTAACTCTAAATTAAGCATATAGGAATACCTATTTCTTTGTTAACCGCTCATCACAGAAGAGCCGCGTCCGCATTCTCTCAAATCGTTTGGAGAAAATATCCTTTCTATTTTATTCAGCTTTGTTCAATTGTTTTCTTCATACTATAAAATAATGCCATGGAATTCAAAGCAAATCTTGTCTGCTGAATGAACTAGTGTAGCCCACATCATTTGGCATAGCCAGATCAGGACCTAACATAAGGAAAACTCAGAGTATGCTATTCTGTTCTTTTGAAATTTACTACATTTTCTAAAATAGGTCATGGATTTATTGTGATGGGTGTAGGCTATATTACATGGATTTCTTAAACTTTTTAAAATGTAGATGTTCCGAAGGTCAGCATCAGTGGCTTGTATGTGTGGAAGCCAGGAGATGCTAAATGTGTTTATGTTAATTAGCGGTCAATTACCGTGAGACTGACAGTTATTTGCTTGAAAATCAGCTGCTGACAAAATTTTGTGACCACCACAGCCCTAGTCTCTCCAGAGATGTTCGATTGGGTTCAAGTCCAGGCTCTGGCAGGGCCACTCAAGGACATTCAGAGACTTGTCCCGAAGCCACTCCTGCGTTGTCTTGGTTGTGTGCTTAAGGTTGTTGTTCTGTTGGAAGTGAACCTTAGCCCCAGTCTGAGGTCCTGAGCGCTCTGGAGCATGTTTTCATCAAGGATCTCTCTGTACTTTGCTCCATTCATCTTTCCCTTGATCCTGACTAGTCTCCCAGTCCCTTCCGCTTTTAAACATCCCCACAGCATGATGCTGCCACCACCCTGCTTCACCGTAAGGAGAGTGCCAGGTTTCCTCCAGATGCGACGATTGGCATTCAGGGCAAAGAGTTCAATCTTGGTTTCATCAGACAAGATAATCTTGTTTCTCATGGTCTGAGAGTCCTTTAGGTGCCTTTTGTCAAACTCCAAGTGGGTTGTCTGTCACGGCCGTCAAAAGAAGTGCACCAAAGTGCAGCGTGGTGAGCGTACATTTTATTTTATTTTAAAATGTCGCCAACGAAACAAGAAACAAAACAAACAACCGTGAAGCTTACAAGGGCTATAGTGCCCCTAACAAAGACATCTACCCACAACGAAAGGAGGGAAAAAGGGCTACTTAAGTATGGTTCCCAATCAGAGACAACGATAGACAGCTGTCCCTGATTGAGAACCATACCCGGCCAAAACATAGAAACACAAAATCATAGAAAACAAAACATAGAATGCCCACCCCAAATCACACCCTGACCAAACCAAATAGAGACATAAAAAGGCTCTCTAAGGTCAGGGCGTGACACTGTCATGTGCCTTTTTACTGAGGAGTGGCTTCCGTCTGGCCACCCTACCATAAAGGCCTGATTGGTGGAGTGCTACAGAGATGGTTGTCCTTCTGGAAGGTTTTCCCATCTCCACAGAGGAGCTTTAGAGCTCTGTCAGAGTGACAATCTGGTTCTTGGTTACCTCCCTGACCAAGGCCCTTCTCCCCTGATTGTTCAGTTTGTATGAGGGGCCAGCTCAAGGAAGTCCCCAGATCTGTGCCTCGACACAATCCTGTCTCGGAGCTCTATGGACAATTCCTTTGACCTCATGGCTTGGTTTTTGCTCTGACATGCACTGTCAGCTGTGGGACCTTATATAGACAGGTTTGTGCCTTTCCAAATCATGTCCAATCAATTGAATTTACCACAGGTGCACTCCAATCAAGTTGTAGAAACATCTTAAGGATGATCATTGGTAACAGGATGCACCTGATCTCAATTTCGAGTCTCATAGCAAAGGGTCTCAGTACTTATGTAAATAAGGTATTTCTGTTTTTTATTTTTAATACATTTGCAAAAATGTACAAAAAAAATAAAAAAAAGTTTTAGCTCTGTAAATTGATGAGGGGAAACAGTTATTTTGTATCTATTTTAGAATAAGGCTGTCATTTAACAAAATGTTGAAAAAGTCAGGGGGTCTGAATACTTTCCAAATGCACTGTATGTACTGTTTGAGCACATCTATTGGTTGAAGGGTGATAGAAGTAGATATAAATGGAAGTGGAGGCTTTGGGATGGCAATGGACAGTTTCCTTTGGACAGTTTCCAACGGACGGTTTCCTTTGTTATAGAAAGTGATTTGATCAGGTCACTGAATCTTTATTGATTCTGATTGAGTCATTGATTGATTCTGCTGCCAATCACACCGAATGAAGTGCCTTTATTGTAAGCTGTGCATGCGTCTATTGAGGCTCTTTAGAGTCTCCTCATATCGACTGAAACCTCACCAGTCTCCCTGTGTCATCCACAGGAGCGTCTCTTGCTGTCCATCCTGCCCAAGCATATAGCAGACGAGATGTTACAGGACATGAAGAAGAAAGAAGCCAGTCAGACTGGACAGAAGGAGATGCAGCAGTTCAACACCATGTACATGTATCGCCACGAAAATGTCAGGTAAGACTATAGACCTATGGCTAGGAGAACACAACTTATAGAGGACACTATGTCGTATAACACAGAGGCAGGATGTCCAATAGGATGATGTGATGACTGCATGTAATCCCCTTTCTCCTGCAGTATTTTGTTTGCAGACATTGTGGGATTCACTCAGCTGTCATCATCATGCAGTGCCCATGAGCTGGTCAAGCTCCTCAATGAACTGTTTGCCCGCTTTGACAAGCTGGCTGCCGTGAGTCACTCACACACACACAGACATAAATATATTACTTACTGACTAAAAATGTATATTGGTTGGCATGTATACTAATCTTTTAAACAGATTTATTTGTAGATTAAAGTTAATTTAAATGAATAGTCTCATCATTTCACATACAGATGAAATCACTTATTTGAATGTTCCAGCCTCTCCACGACCTCACTGTGTGTGTGTGTTTCTGTGTAGAAATACCACCAGTTGAGAATAAAGATCCTGGGCGACTGTTACTACTGCATCTGTGGCCTGCCAGACTACAGAGAGGACCACGCTGCCTGCTCCATCATGATGGGCCTGGCCATGGTGGAGGCCATTTCGTGAGTAGCACCCAATGGAAATGTGGACTGTAGAAACTTTAAAGTGGTTTGTGGTATAGGCTGCATGTGTCAAAGGACATCCTATTCACCCACTTAGGGTCAAAGGTAGTATACTACTGTAGAACCAATTACTTTCATGTGCTGAAAACAGGTCTGACATCTACAGTATCTGGATAAATGCTGAGAAAATAATACACAATTCACATTTTCTAGAAAGGTTTGATGCGCTTTTAAGTCCAAACCTTTCCGTATTCCGATTGACTTCCTTTTCAGACGTGTTCACATCTCAGAGGTCCTTCTGTACTTGTGGTGAATAGGGTGTCATTTGAGATTTGCACATAGAGTAGGAGTAATGTGATGTGCTGGAGGCAAAACAAATGGTAGGGGAAAGACTGGCTAGTGTGGTTCTTCTTGTCTCTGTGTCACGGTGACTGTGTTGTCCTGTAGGTATGTTCGTGAGAAGACCGGGACAGATGTGGACATGCGTGTGGGGGTACACACTGGCACTGTCCTGGGGGGCGTCCTGGGACAGAAGCGGTGGCAGTATGATGTCTGGTCCACTGACGTCACCGTGGCCAATAAGATGGAGGCGGGGGGAATACCGGGGTAAGAAGGAACTGGTTAAACCCCTCTAAGTTATTACATTTTCCCTAACTCTATTTACAGATCTTTACTACAACCTTAGATGATGCACAGGCAAGATTTACCTGCCTCATGCACGCATATTTGTCAAATGTGTTTGTGCCCAATACAAACCCTATATACCAATACAAAATTAATTATTGCTAGCAATAAGTTATGAAGTCTGTAAGGAAATGTTGATGTACTGTATATCAAATAAGAGGGTGACAACAGGAATTATTCTAAGTTTGCAATAGGGAGGGCATAGGGTCAGCCCCCACCCGCCCTGCCATTGATATGCCAGGCTCTCTGACCTATAACCTATAACCCCTGACCTTTGCGGCAGGCGTGTGCATATCTCCCAAGCCACCATGGAGTGTCTGCACGGGGAGTTTGATATGGAGCCGGGGAACGGGGGCGACCGCTGTGAGTACCTGAAGGAGAGGGGCATCGACTCCTACCTGGTGGTGGTGCCCAAGGGCCCCCTGGGAAAGAACGGCATCAACGGGGTGGTGAGTATTGCCTCAGCACCTAGTTTTATTCAACCTTTATTCTTACAGGTTCGTCTCACTGAGATAAACCCTCTGTAAAACTTTATATTACCACCAGAGTCTCTGGGTTCGCGCCCAGGCTCTGTCGCAGCCGGCCGCGACCGGGAGGTCCGTGGGGCGACGCACAATTGGCATAGCGTTGTCCGGGTTAGGGAGGGTTTGGCCGGTAGGGATATCCTTGTCTCATCGCGCTCCAACGACTCCTGTGGCGGGCCGGGCGCAGTGCGCGCTAACCAAAGGGGCCAGGTACACGGTGTTTCCTCCGACACATTGGTGCGGCTGGCTTCCGGGTTGGAGGCGCGCTGCGTTAAGAAGCAGTACGGCTTGGTTGGGTTGTGCTTTGGAGGACGCATGGCTTTCGACCTTCGTCTCTCCCGAGCCCGTACGGGAGTTGTAGCGATGAGACAAGATAGTAATTACTAGCGATTGGATACCACGAAAATTGGGGAGAAAATGGGATAACATTTAAAAAAATAATTTTTTTTTTATTTATTTTACAACCAGGTAGTAGTTAAGAAATAACTTTGTCTTTAACTTTGGTACCAGTCACCAATTTAGTTGAATTCTTTGAGGTAATTACCAGCGTAGTTTCCTAGTTTATACCATGAAAATACCAGGTAACTAACAGCTTACAACAGGCTGTAAAAGAAAGCGTTACAAAAATGTAAATATTTTTTTCTCTCCAGATTCCTCCCGTCAACACACCACAGTCACTGTAACACACCTCACATTCTCTCTCTCTCTCTCCTCCTTCCTGTCTCTTCGTTTCCTATCAGAAGTTGTCTGTGATGTCATCCAATGGGAACTCTCCATTGTTGATCAACACCACTGAGTGTAATGGAAGTGTCCACACAGCCTGCACCACACCAGACGAGCCAGAGGAGCTGGACACACGGGTAACATATGACCTTTACTGTAACCCCTAACACACAGGATTGCAACTCTGTGTCCTACAAGTACACAGTGTGTGCAGGCCTTTGTTCCAGTTTAGGATTAGTACACCTATTCAAATTATTAACTTATCATTGTCTTATATTCAGACCTCGATATGTAAATTCAGGGGTGTGCTGGCTAGTACAAAAACCTCTAAATACTTTGGCTGTCTCCAAGACAGGAGTTGCTCCAACGTGTGCTACCTTCTCCACTTCAAACCTGAATGAAGAGTGGCTACTTCCAGATTCTCCACCCTTCTCATTAAGTGTGCACTTGCACACTCCCCGTCATGGATCTAAAAGCATTGAATTGGTGTAAGTATTGGCTGGAGAGAGTTTCGACCATTGTTAAATCCATAAGAGGGAGTGTGCAAGTGCACACTTTAGAAGAAGTGTGGAGAATCGGGGTGCATCCAGTGGGTGGTGTAATGACAGAACAGGAATGCCACCTTGTGACTCCAGGTGGTGAACCCTTCGTTCCCCAACCCTCGGCGGAGGCTAAGACTGCGGGACCTGGCCGAGAGGGTGATTGATGCCCAAGAGAACGAACAGGAGCTCAACAAACTGCTCAATGAGGCACTGCTGGAGAGAGAGACCGTACAAGCGTGAGTAGACAGAGAGTGAGACTGAGGGTGTGTGTAGGGTTACAAAATTCCAGGAACTTTAAATAAATTCCCTGCTTTTCCTGAACTCCTGTTTGGCGGATTCTGGATTTCATGCTTATTCCCTCCTGATTCCGGGAATCCCCCAACGAGGCATTTTGGGAAAACCAGAGAATGTGTGTGATATTCATAGAGAAACACCCAGTAGCAGAGGGTGTGTGTCATGATCGTCTTTAGGTGAAAGAGAGGACCAAGGCGCAGCGTGATATAAATACATCTTCACTTTATTTGAAGATGAAACGAAAACGACCACTAACACAAACTAGACAAAGCTACAAACGAAAGTGCAGACACAAGCTACTAACGTCAAACATAGACAATTACCCACAACCTACCTAATGCCTATGGCTGCCTAAATATGACTCTCAATCAGAGACAACGATAGACAGCTGTCTCTAATTGAGAACCAATCCAAGCAACCATAGACTTACATAAACACCTACACTGAACACAACCCCATGAACTCTACCAAAACCCCCTAGACAATACACACACCCTAGACTAGACAAAAACCACAAACATCCCCCATGTCACACCCTGACCTAACTAAAATAATAAAGAAAACAAAGATAACTAAGGCCAGGGCGTGACAGTGTGAGAGTGAGCCATGTGCAGCCAGGTATGAATCCTATGGTTATGTGAGCAGACAGACCGTGTGAACCCTCCCTCTGCCCTGTCAGTTTGAAGGGGAAACGCACCAACCCTCTGTCCCTGCGCTTTGTGGACCCTGAGCTGGAGACCCGCTACTCCGTAGAAAAGGAGAAGCAGAGCGGAGCTGCCTTCAGCTGCTCCTGTGTAGTGCTCCTGTTCACTGCAGCCATGGAAGTCCTCATAGACCCTCGGTGAGTTCACCTAAACTCTCTCTCTCTCTCTCTCTCTCTCTCTCTCTCCCCCTCTCTCTCTCTCGTGTTCCTTATGTTCTGTGTGTTCTTGCGGTTGACAGGATGATAGCAAACTACGTGACCCTAGCTGTGGGCGAGGTCCTGCTGCTCGTCCTAACTGTCTGCTCTCTGGCTGCCATCTTCCCTCGAGTGAGTGCCTCTTCCCCCCGCTCCACTATCACACCTTGCTCAACATCCAACCAGAGAGCAGCTAGCCTTTCAGAGCGAGCAACAGTTAACCCACAGCTAAATCATAATTTATCATAGAACATTTTCCACAACATAATAAATCTGTAGATATGAAGATATTTGTTGTGGTATACTCTTGAGTAAAAATAACGTAGTTGTGATAGTGGATCAACATGTCGTAGTTAAATAACTTAGATGTGCTAAGCATCTCACGATGCTGTGCATTTGATATGTACATACACTCCCAATGTTATGTAGGCTGAATGTGGTAAAGGATGTGTCTAATCAGCACCCCATATGTTCGTTCTTTTGTCACGCATCAGCACTTTTGATCTAACCTCATGAGCCAGGTCATGGAAAGTCAAATTTATTGACTGCTACAGACAGTTATGTAGCTACCACTATCGACTGCTATTGTCACCCTAACAGCAACCCCCCCCCAATCCCCACATTGCCCACAAGGGTTTTGCACCGTGTGCGCACAGACACACAGACACACACACATACAGTGCATTCGGGAAAGTATTCAGACCCCTTGGCTTATTCAATATTTTGTTAAGTTACAGCCTTATCCTAAAATTGATGAAAATGTTTCTCCTCAACAATCTGCACACAATACCTCGTAATGACAAAGCAAAAACAAGTATTCAGATCCTATACTCAGTACTGTAACGGCTGTCGAAGTCGTTCTCCTCCTCAGACGAGGAGGAGCATGGATCGGACCAACACGCAGAGTGGGTAGTGCTCATGATAATTTAATAAATCGAAACTGAACACTTACAAATACAAAAACAACAAACGTGACAAAACCGACAACAGTCCCGTGTGGCACGAACACTGACACGAGATACAAACACCCACAAAACACACGTGAAACCCCGGCTGCCTTAGTATGATTCTCAATCAGGGACAACGATTGACAGCTGCCTCTGATTGAGAATCATACCAGGCCGAACACAAAACCCCAACATAGAAAATCACACAAAGACAGCCCACCCCAACTCACGCCCTGACCAACTAAATAAATACAAGAAAAAGGAAAAACAGGTCAGGAACGTGACATAACCCCCCCCTTAAGGTGCGAACTCCGGGCGCACCAGCATAAAGTCTAGGGGAGGGTCTGGGTGGGCGTCTGTCCACGGTGGCGGCTCTGGCGCTGGTCGTGGTCCCCACCCCACCATAGTCAAACCCCGCTTCCTTGGCCTCCTCCCAATGACCACCCTCCATATAAACCCCATTGGACTGAGGGGCAGCTCCGGACTGAGGGTCAGCTCCGGACTGAGGGGCAGCACCGGACTGAGGGGCGGATCCTGGCTGGCCGGCTCTGGCGGATCCTGGCTGGCCGGCTCTGGCTGGTCCTGGCTGGCCGGCTCTGGCTGGTCCTGGCTGGACGGCTCTGGCTGGTCCTGGCTGGACGGCTCTGGCTGGTCCTGGCTGGACGGCTCTGGCTGGTCCTGGCTGGACGGCTCTGGCTGATCCTGTCTGGCGGAAGGCTCGGGACAGACAGACAGCGCTGGGCAGGCAGGCAGCTCAGACAGCGCTGGGCAGGCAGGCAGCTCAGACAGCGCTGGGCAGGCAGGCAGCTCAGACAGCGCTGGGCAGGCAGGCAGCTCAGACAGCGCTGGGCAGGCAGGCAGCTCAGACAGCGCTGGGCAGGCAGGCAGCTCAGACAGCGCTGGGCAGGCAGGCAGCTCAGACAGCGCTGGGCAGGCAGGCAGCTCAGACAGCACTGGGCAGGCAGACAGTTCAGACAGCGCTGGGCAGGCAGACAGTTCAGACAGCGCTGGGCAGGCAGACAGTTCAGACACTGGCTGTGCTGGAGAGGAGGAAGGCTCTGACAGCGCTGGACAGGTGGAAGCAGCTGGAGAGAGAACCCGGAGAGTATGATTCTCAATCAGGGACAACGATTGACAGCTGCCTCTGATTGAGAATCATACCAGGCCGAACACAAAACCCCAACATAGAAAATCACACATAGACAGCCCACCCCAACTCACGCCCTGACCAACTAAATAAATACAAGAAAAAGGAAAAACAGGTCAGGAACGTGACAAGTACTTTGTTAAAGCACCTTTGGCAGTGATTACAGCCTCGAGTCTTCTTGGGTATGACGCTACAAGCTTAGCACACCTGTATTTGGGGAGTTTCACTCATTATTTTCTGCAGATCCTCTCAAGCTTTCTCAGGTTGGATGCGGAGGGTCGATGCACAGCTATTTTCAAGTCTCTCCGGAGATGTTCGATCGGGTTCAAGTATGGGCTCTGGCTGGGCCACTCACGGACATTCAGAGACTTGTCCCGAAGCCACTCCTACTTGTCCTGTTGGAAGGGGAACCTTCGCCCCAGTCTGAGGTTCTGAGCGCTCTGGAGCAGGGTTTCATCAAGGATCTCTCTGACACAATCCTGTCTCGGAGCTCTATGGACAATTCCTTTGACCTCATGGCTTGGTTTTTGCTCTGACATGCACTGTCAGCTGTGGGACCTTATATAGACAGGTTTGTGCCTTTCCAAATCATGTCCAATCAATTGGATTTACCACAGGTGCACTCCAATCAATTTGTAGAAACATCTCAAGGATAATCAATGGAAACAGAATGCACCTGAGCTCTATTTCGTGTCTCATAGCAGAGGGTCTGAGTACTTATGTAAATTAGCTCCCAAGTGGTGCAACGGTCTAAGGCACTGCATCTCAGTGTTAGAGGCATCACTACAGACCCTGGTTTGATCCCGGGCTGTATCAAAACCGGCCGTGATTGGGAGTCCCATAGGGCGGCGCACAATTGGCCCAGCGTCGTCTGGGTTAGGGGAGGGTTTGGCCGGGGTAGGCCGTCATTGTAAATAACAATTTGTTCTTAACTGACTTGCCTAGTTAACGATCTTTTTTAAAATAAGGTATTTGTGTTTAAAAAAATAATAATATTTACAAACATTTCTATTGTGTGTAGATTGATGGGGAAAAATATAATATAAGGTCACAAAATGTGGAAAAAGGGAAGTGGTCTGAATACTTTCCCGAATGCACTGTACACACATAAACAAACAGATAAACAACTACTATATCGAGGGCGAAATGCATGTCCATGTCAACATGTCTGTGCCTGTCACAGTACAATGTCAACCTCATGAACACCAGAAACCACACACACTCACATATACAATTCACCCCAGAGCCTATTAAAAAGAGCTTTTAGTGCTACATAATGAAATGCTTTTACTTGAAGCTATATGGACCAGATTATTGTTCAGCTGCTGAGAGAATGTACTGTACTCAATGAGATCAGATTTAACCTTGGAGATCTGAGTCCCCTCGCGCGACAGTAGTTCCACTCCAGTGACTATTCTTTATCTATGGAAAATCAATCCCTGCTCATCATAGATGTTCATAGAGAAGCCCTCTGGTTGGACTGATGCATGACTCCTAATGGCATGACTGATGGTTCAATGAGGAAAACCAATATGTCTCGTCCTCGGTTTGTCACAGCTCATCTGAAATGACCGTTGACAGATACAGCACTATATAGTAGTATACTGTACTGTCACTAACATGAAAGTCACTATAATACAGATGTAGGATCTTAATTTGAACACCCTGTTTTAGTTCACCTTTATTTAACTAGGCAAGTTAGTTAAGAACAAATTCTTATTTACAACGACAGCCTACAGTTGCAGTAGAACTTTCCTGCATTGCAGGAAATGTACAACTTGTTGTCACGCCCTGACCAGAGTTTGCTTTGTATGTTTTATGTTTTGGTTGGTCAGGGTGTGATCTGTGTGGGCACTCTATGTTGTTTGTCTGGTTTGTCTATTTCTGTGTTTGGCCTGATATGGTTCTCAATCAGAGACAGGTGTTTTGCGTTGTCTCTGATTGGGAACCATATTTTGGTAGCCTGTTTTTTATTGTGGGTTGTGGGTTATTGTCTATGTCTATACGTTGGTTGCCTGTGTCTGCACTTTCGTTATATAGCATCACATTCGTTTTGTTGTTTTGTAAGTTTGTTTAGTGTTTTGTCTTCGTTAAATAAATCAAGTATTTATTCATCAAACCACGCTGCGCTTTGGTCCGATCCTTACTCCTCCTCAG
The DNA here is from genome assembly GCF_045679555.1 of Salvelinus alpinus. NCBI lineage: Eukaryota > Metazoa > Chordata > Actinopteri > Salmoniformes > Salmonidae > Salvelinus > Salvelinus alpinus. Next base: position 56,087,728 of record NC_092089.1, on the reverse strand, counting down.
ACGAGGAGGATTACGACGTTCGTGACACTTGTAGTGTATTTGAAGTTTATAAAGTTCTCAACTAACATCAAGGCGGTGACCCGTTCCTGTAGGTTCATGCTCTACAACATTCGCAGAGTACGACCCTGCCTCACGCAGGAAGCGGCGCAGGTCCTAATCCAGGCACTTGTCATCTCCCGTCTGGATTACTGCAACTCGCTGTTGGCTGGGCTCCCTGCCTGTGCCATTAAACCCCTACAACTCATCCAGAACGCCGCAGCCCGTCTGGTGTTCAACTTTCCCAAGTTCTCTCACGTCACCCCGCTCCTCCGCTCTCTCCACTGGCTTCCAGTTGAAGCTCGCATCCGCTACAAGACCATGGTGCTTGCCTACGGAGCTGTGAGGGGAACGGCACCTCCGTACCTTCAGGCTCTGATCAGGCCCTACACCCAAACAAGGGCACTGCGTTCATCCACCTCTGGCCTGCTCGCCTCCCTACCTCTGAGGAAGTACAGTTCCCGCTCAGCCCAGTCAAAACTGTTCGCTGCTCTGGCACCCCAATGGTGGAACAAACTCCCTCACGACGCCAGGTCAGCGGAGTCAATCACCACCTTCCGGAGACACCTGAAACCCCACCTCTTTAAGGAATACCTAGGATAGGATAAAGTAATCCTTCTAACCCCCCCCCCCCCTTAAAAGAGTTAGATGCACTATTGTAAAGTGGTTGTTCCACTGGATATCATAAGGTGAATGCACCAATTTGTAAGTCGCTCTGGATAAGAGCGTCTGCTAAATGACTTAAATGTAAATGTAAATGTAAAGGCTTCTGGAGTTTACCACTTTAACATTTCAGACTTGATTTTCTCTTATGAGAAATGCATCAACCCCGACAGAAATGTCCAATAACTATAATCCACATAATCATTTTATTTTTGAATGCTGTAGCAAACTGGCGCAAATTAATAATCTTCATCTGTACAAAGTCACTCTGAGAAATACCCTGACCTCTACTATGGTTTCCATCTGATGATGCGTAGGAAAACTGAATATCATTACGATGATGATTACAATTGTATTACTTTGTTGGTTACAGCGAGCAAAGACGACCGTCACCATCAATCATTGTTAAAACGTTTTTAATGTTCCGCCATTGCCCCACATATACCACAGGTGTCATAAAAGAGTGTTGTAAAACATTACTCAAAACCACATCAATACAACAATGGTGGTGGTGGTGATGATGATGATAGATATTACTGGTAGTTCACGTGACTGGTTAATGATATTACTGTTGATGACCAACATGTTATTTTTCCTCCTAGGTTTTCCCTAAGAGGCTGGTGTCTTTCTCCACATGGATCGACCACACCCGCTGGGCACGGAACACTTGGGCCATGGCAGCAATCTTCATCCTCACCATGGCCGACATTGTGGACATGGTGAGAAACGTTCATCGTTAGTCCAGTAGAAAAAAATCACAACACTGAGAACAATGGCTTTCTGGTGTTGAATTATGCAGTAGCATGCCAACACACAAGCCTTCCCATAAACCTGGGTTTGACTTCAGGGTCTGTTTTTGGTATTGACATGCATGCATACCGTCCATATGCAACAGCACGCATTGCAGTTAAATGTTTTAAATTCATAATAAAGCAACAAGATGGGAGTGAAACCAAGGATTTTTTAAAGGGGCTCAGGTCAGCTTGGAGGAAGCACTAGAACTCGATTGAGTGGTGGCTCGGGTCTTGCGTTGACATTTGGCCTCTATCCCCTCTCTGTCCACGCCCTGTAGCTGAGCTGTCCCCGTCCCTCGGGAAACGCCACAATTGCCCCTCCTTCCTCTGTTGTCCAATCCGGGGCAGAGGGCTGTCTGGACAACCCCAAGTACTACAGCTACATCGCTGTGCTGGCTCTCATGGCGACCACCATGCTGGTGCAGGTCAGCCACATGGTCAAGGCCACACTCATGCTCCTCATCACCATAGCGACGGGCATCGTCAACATCTACAGCTGGAGGGACATATTTGACCGCTACGATATGGCCCGCTTCCAGGACTACAGGTGGATGTGGTTGTGGTGTTATAAGCTGTAGAACAGGTGTGGGTGGTGGTAATCAGTTTATGGATATGTGGTCATTATTTCTTTTCAATTAGTAAAACTGGAATTGGAATTTCAGTTGACTGAATTGAAATGAAATTGACCTCAACTCTGATTGTCATGTTTAGTGTGATATTGCTGTTCTCTAAACATTGTGAGCATGCCGGTGATTTCTGATTATCTCTGTGCTCTGTTTTTAGGTCTTACCTGGTTCCCTCCAAATATGCCATGACTGTGATGATCTTCATCATGATGATCAGTTTCTACTACTTTTCTCGACATGTAAGTTACTGTGGCAGAAGTCTACTAGTTATATACCTTCCAACCTCACTAAGTCATCACTACCTTTTCTATTTTACACATGTTCTGCTTCCTCTCCATTCTTGTTAACCTCTCCACCTCTATTTGAACCTATTTCCTGTCTCCCGCCACCATGTCCCTGACTTTAGGTGGAGAAGCTAGCCCGTACTCTGTTCTTGTGGAAGATTGAGGTCCACGAGCAGAAGGAGAAGGTGTATGAGATGAGGCGCTGGAACGAGGCGCTGGTCACGAACATGCTGCCAGAGCACGTAGCACGCCACTTCCTTGGCTCCAAGAAAAGGGACGAGGTGAGACAGCTTCACTACTGTAGATGCAGTACCTGGTTCTCCCTTCCTGTTAAACATACAGTGCCACGAAAAAGTATTTGCCCTTTCTAATTTTCTCTACTATTGCATATTTTTGATACTGAATGTTATCAGATATTTAACCAAAACCTAATAATAGATAAATGGAACCTGAGTGAACAAATAACACAACAATTACATACTTATTTTATTTATGTCATAAATAAAGTTATGCAACACCCAAAAAAGTAATCCCCCCTCACACTCAATAACTGCTTGTGCCACCTTTAGCTGCAATGACTCCAACCAAACGCTTCCTGTAGTTGATTATCAGTCTCCCACGTCGCTGTGGAGGAATTTTGGCCCACTCTTCCATGCAGATCTGCTGTAATTCAGCGACATTTGTGTGTTTTCAAGCATGACCTGCTTGTTTCAAGTCCTGCCACAACATCCCAATTGGGATTCAGTCTGGACTTTGACTAGGCCATTAAATTTTTTTGACTTGTTTGCCTTTTAGCCATTTTCATGTAGACTTTGTGTTTTTTGGATCATTGTCCTGCTGCATCACCCAGTTGCGCTTCAGCTCACAGACTGATGACCTGACATTCTCCCGTAGAATGATCTGATACAGAGCAGAATTCATTGTTTGTTCTATTAAGACAAGTCGTCCAGGTCCTGAGGCAGCAAAGCATCCCCAAACCATCACACTACCTGCTTGACCGTTGTTATGAGGTTCTTACTGTGGAATGCAGTGTTTGGTTGGGACCATATGTGACCAAAATTGTCACACTTTATAGCCCTGACCGCACCTACCATGTAGCTACAATGTGAATACTAGGGCTGAGACGGTAATGGAATTTTGGATGAAAGTTATTAGTCAGTCAAATAAACGTGTTCACCGTTATAACCGTTCGAATAGCAAAACAATTATAATACATGTACGAAACATGTGAACACTGAGTGTACAAAACATTAGGAACCGCTTCCTAATATTGAGTTGCACCCCATTTTTCCCTCAGAACAGCCTGGACTCTAAAAGGTGTCGAAGGTGTTCCACAGGGATACTGGCCCATGTTGACTCCAATGCTTCCCACAGTTGTGTGAAGTTGGCTGGATGTCCTTTGGGTTGTGCACCATTCTTGATACACACGGGACAATTGTTGAGCGTGAAAAACCCAGCAGTGTTGAAGTACATACTCAAACTGGTGAGCCTGGCACCTACTACCATACCATGTTCAAAGGCACTTAAATATTTTGTCTTGCCCGTTCACCCTCTCAATGGCACACATGTCTCAAGGCTTAAAAATCCTTCTTTAACCTGTCTCCTATCCTTCATCTACACTGATTTGAAGTGGATTTAACTGGTGATATCAACAAGGGATCATAGCTTTCACCTGGATTCACCTGGTCAGTCTGTCATGGAAAGAGAAGGTGTCCCAAATGTTTTGTACACTCAGTGTATATATTTATTTTAAGAAGCACATTTTCTCCTCTGCTCCTAACTGCATTGTGCTGCTGATGCAGGGAGTGTGGTGTTGCCTAGGCAACCCAAAGCCTTGTTTGCTACAACACCTTGCATGTTTCAGCAAGGAGCAACAAAGTTTCATCATGTTGTAGAGTCCATGTTACAGCAGAAACTGACTCAACTGCACGAATGGCCAGCCATCCTGTCTTCAGTCAACTGGTCGTTCATATACAGTACCAGTCAAAAGTTTGGACACACCTACTCATTCAAGGGTTTTTCTTTATGTTTTACTGTTTTCTACGTTTGAAATTCTTCAAATTTGCATTCTCTCAACCAGCTTCACCAGGAATGTTTTCCAACAGTCTTGAAGAGTTCCCACACATGCTCAGCATGTGTTGGAAGACTCATCCCAAACCATCTCAATTGGGTTGAGGTCGAGTGATTGTGGAGGCCAGGTCATCTGAAGCAGCACTCAATCACTCTCCTTCTTGGTCAAATAGCCCTTACACAGCCTGGAGGTGCGTTGGGTCATTGTCCTGTTGAAAAACAAATGATAGTACCACTAAGCGCAAACCAGATGGGATGGCGTATCGCTGCAGAATGCTGTGGTAACCATGCTGGTTAAGTGTGCCTTGAATTCTAAATAAATCACTGACAGTGTCACCAGCAAAGCACCCCCACACCATTACACCTCCTCCTCCATGCTTCAAGGTGGAAACCACACATGCGGAGATCATCCATTCACCAACTCTGCGTTTTACAAAGACACGGCGGCTAGAGCCAAAAATCTCAACTTTGTAATCATCAGACCAAAGGACAGATTTACACCGGTCTAATGTCCATTACTCGTGTTTCTTGGCCCAAGCAAGTCTCTTATTATTGGTGTCTTTTAGTAGTGGTTTCTTTGCAGCAATTCGACCACAAAGGCCTGATTCACGCAGTCACCTCTGAACAGTTGTTGTTGAGATGTGTCTGTTATATTTATTTGGGCTGCAATATGAGGTGCAGTTATTTGCCGATTTCTGAGGCTGGTAACTCTAATGAACTTATCCTCTGCAGCAGAGGTAACTGTGGGTCTTCCTTCCTCATTAGAGCCAGTTTCATCATAGCTCTTAATGGTTTTTGCGACTGCACTTGAAGAAACTTTGAAAGTTCTTGCAGTTTTCCGGATTGACTGACCTTCATGTCTTAAAGTAATGATGCACTGTTGTTTCTTGTTGCTTATTTAAGCTGATCTTGCCATAATATTGGCTTGGCCTTTTACCAAATAGGGCTATCTTCTGTATACCACCCCTAACTTGTCACAACACCACTGATTGGCTCAAACGCATTAAGGAAAGAAATTCCACAAATGAACTTTTAACAAGGCACACCTGTTAATTGAAATACATTCCAGGTGACTATCTCATGAAGCTGGTTGAGAGATTGCCAAGAATGTGCAAAGCTGTTATCAAGGCAAAGGGTGGCTACTTTGAATAATATAAAATATATTGATTTGTTTATCACTTGTTTGCTTACTACATGATTCCATGTGTTATTTCATAGTTTTGATGTCTTCACTATTATTCTACAATGTAGAAAATAGTAAAAATAAAGAAAAAACGTTCAATGAGTAGGTTGTATCCAAACGTATATACAGTGGGGAGAACAAGTATTTGATACACTGCCGATTTTGCAGATTTTCCTACTTACAAAGCATGTAGAGGTCTGTAATTTTTATCATAGGTACACTTCAACTGTGAGAGACGGAATCTAAAACAAAAATCCTGAAAATCACATTGTATGATTTTTAAGTAATTAATTTGCATTTTATTGCATGACATAAGTATTTGATCACCTACCAACCAGTAAGAATTCCGTCTCTCACAGACCTGTTAGTTTTTCTTTAAGAAGCCCTCCTGTTCTCCACTCATTACCTGTATTAACTGCACCTGTTTGAACTCGTTACCTGTATAAAAGACACCTGTCCACACACTCAATCAAACAGACTCCAACCTCTCCACAATGGCCAAGACCAGAGAGCTGTGTAAGGACATCAGGGATAAAATTGTAGACCTGCACAAGGCTGGGATGGGCTACAGGACAATAGGCAAGCAGCTTGGGGAGAAGGCAACAACTGTTGGCGCAATTATTAGAAAATGGAAGAAGTTGAAGATGACGGTCAATCACCCTCGGTCTGGGGCTCCATGCAAGATCTCACCTCGTGGGGCATCAATGATCATGAGGAAGGTGAGGGATCAGCCCAGAACTACCCGGCAGGACCTGGTCAATGACCTGAAGAGAGCTGGGACCACAGTCTCAAAGAAAACCATTAGTAACACACTACGCCGTCATGGATTAAAATCCTGCAGTGTACACAAGGTCCCCCTGCTCAAGCCAGCGCATGTCCAGGCCCGTCTGAAGTTTGCCAATGACCATCTGGATGATCCAGAGGAGGAATGGGAGAAGGTCATGTGGTCTGATGAGACAAAAATAGAGCTTTTTGGTCTAAACTCCACTCGCCGTGTTTGGAAGAAAAAGAAGGATGAGTACAACCCCAAGAACACCATCCCAACCGTGAAGCATGGAGGTGGAAACATCATTCTTTGGGGATGCTTTTCTGCAAAGGGGACAGGACGACTGCACCGTATTGAGGGGAGGATGGATGGGGCCATGTATCGCGAGATCTTGGCCAACAACCTCCTTCCCTCAGTAAGAGCATTGAAGATGGGTCGTAGCTGGGTCTTCCAGCATGACAACGACCCGAAACACACAGCCAGGGCAACTAAGGAGTGGCTCCGTAAGAAGCATCTCAAGGTCCTGGAGTGGCCTAGCCAGTCTCCAGATCTGAACCCAATAGAAAATCTTTGGAGGGAGCTGAAAGTCCGTATTGCCCAGCGACAGCCCCGAAACCTGAAGGATCTGGAGAAGGTCTGTATGGAGGAGTGGGCCAAAATCCCTGCTGCAGTGTGTGCAAACCTGGTCAAGAACTACAGGAAACGTATGATCTCTGTAATTGCAAACAAAGGTTTCTGTACCAAATATTAAGTTCTGCTTTTCTGATGTATCAAATACTTATGTCATGCAATAAAATGCAAATTAATTACTTAAAAATCATACAATGTGATTTTCTGGATTTTTGTTTTAGATTCCGTCTCTCACAGTTGAAGTGTACCTATGATCAAAATTACAGACCTCTACATGCTTTGTAAGTAGGAAAACCTGCAAAATCGGCAGTGTATCAAATACTTGTTCTCCCCACTGTATATTTATTTATTTAATGGATATGACAGTTATTTAATTGTCATGATGATCTTCATCCATAACCATCGGTTATATGGTAATTGTGCCAGCCCTATTAACTACATAGGTTTTAAGGCAGTCAATGTGAAGTGGGACCAATACATGTTGAGAAAGAGGTATCAATCACGGTCACTGTGTGCGGTGATCAGCCCCCATGTTATAACAGTGGTAATATCAAGGCACAAGGCGAGTCCCAAATGCAGACACAGGAGGCAGATGGTTGGAGTCTTACAATGTTTATTAATCCAAAGGGCTAGGCAAGAGAATGGTCGTGGACAGGCAAAAAGGTAAAAACCAGATCAGAGTCCAGGAGGTACAGAGTGACAGACATGCTCGTGGTCAAGGCAGACAGAATGGTCAGGCAGGCGGGTTCAAAGTCCAGAAACAGGCAAGGGTCAAAACCGGGAGGACTAGAAAAAGGAGAATACAAAAAGCAGAACGGGAAAAACGCTGGTTGACTTGGAAACATACATAACGAACTGGCACAGAGAGACAGGAAACACAGGGATACTGGGGAAAATAAGCGACACCTGGAGGGGGTGGAGACAATCACAAGGACAGGTGAAACAGATCAGGGCATGACAGGTAAGGTTTGTTTAGCTATTGCAATGGTTACAGCTAGAGTTATACTATTGAGTTATCTATGTCTACATCTGTTAATCTGAAATATATGCCCCTTCCAGGAGCTGTACAGCCAGTCATATGATGAGATTGGGGTGATGTTCGCCTCCATCCCCAACTTCTCGGACTTCTACACAGAGGAGAGCATCAACAACGGGGGGATTGAGTGCCTCAGGTTCCTAAACGAAATCATCTCTGATTTTGACAGCGTAAGAAGCTCATGAATGCATCATTTCATTTTGTGACTTGTAACAGTCATGCAAATGGTGGAACTAGCTTGCTATAACAATGGAAGTACTGTATGTTATTACTCCTTATTCCTGATGCATGCCACTGTATAGGAATTAAAGATGCTGCCTAACACTTTGAGACTTGACCTTTCAACCCGTGACCTTTAACCTCTGACAGCTCCTGGACGAGTCTCAGTTCCGCTGCATCACCAAAATCAAAACCATTGGCAGCACCTACATGGCAGCATCAGGTGTCACTCCCAACGTCAGCAATGGCTACGCCTGTCTGAAGGTCAGCTCATTACCATGGTCATCAGCCAATGGGTCTGGGTCAGGGGAGGCTTAAACTAGCCGTGTAAACTATATTATGTAAACTCCTATAGTATTACATAATCATGTGAACTCCTATAGCTAAACAGCAGAACTCCTGATGAACTCAGTCTAGAGCATCTTCTACTGTTTGTGGTAGCAGGTCAGAAATGTGATCTAGAGCTTTAGTACTGATCTTTTACAGAGGATATGTTCATTTTATGGGTGATGATGATCGTAGTGGTGGCGGTGGTGGTGATGGTGATCAAATTAATTCACTTAACTTGATGATGGTGATGAAGATGGTTAAGGTAGAGGGCTCTGTTGTGCAGAAAGAGGAGCTGACCGACAGAGAGCGCTGGCAGCATTTGGCAGATCTGGCTGACTTTGCTCTGGCCATGAAGGTCACGCTCATGAACATCAACTACCAGTCCTTCAACAACTTCATGCTACGCATAGGTCAGTGCTAACCTTTCAGCCATATATTTTAAGGTGAGAGGAGAATGGAGAGCGTGTCCTAGTTTTGTACTGCATGCATATCATGTATCCCATCCTCTCCCCAGGTTTGAATAAAGGGGGGGTGCTGGCAGGAGTGATTGGTGCCCGGAAGCCTCACTATGACATCTGGGGCAACACTGTGAATGTGGCAAGTCGCATGGAGTCCACAGGCGTCATGGGTAACATCCAGGTAAGGCCTCTCCATACAGGGTGCGACGAGATGCAGGATGTGATAAGTAGTGAGGTGACAACCAGACAATCAGTTATAGCTGTAGCGCATTGGCCCTTAAGGTCGTTGATGTACCTGATTTCTGGTGAGGACTGAGCAGGAGCACTTGATAGCCAACAATGCTTGATACATTGCAGTCACCTGCAAGATCTCAAAACCACATATAGCAATCTGATACCTGACTGCACAGTCGATGATGTGGCATGAAACCATTGGTTGACTGAAATGTAGTCTGCCTGGAATGCAGCCATTGTCTCACAGATGGCTATAATAACATAAGAATAATCCTACTTTGTTTGATTACTATTTAGATCGTGGGATTTGACATCAGGGAATATCTTTAAGTGGCTTACCAAATCTGGGCAGAAAACACATGTGTTGGCTGATTCTGTATGCATACGGAGATTCATCACCTAAAATTCAATGTGATTCTGCTTCCCCCAGGTGGTGGAAGATTGCTACCACATCTTGAAGGAGTACGGATTCCGTTTTGTGAGGAGGGGACCCATCTTTGTGAAGGGGAAAGGAGAGCTGCTTACCTACTTTCTGAAGGGTAGAGAAAAACAGGGATCCTTCATCAACGGCTCCTTGGTCACCCTGCCACACCAAGTGGTGGACAACTCCTGACCTGCGTGTCAACGCACACAGAAACACAAACGCACACACATAATCAGAAATATACATTCTAATGTATAAGTGAGATCTGAATTAATGCTTATACCAACACTCCATCTTTCAGAATTACAAAGTATGTAAGAGGATATGAACATCTTGCAAAGAGAGAAGATTTGTTCCGCCTCCCCTACCCTGCCTGTTCAAATAGTTTTTTTGCAAACTACAAAGCTTTTCAAAATAGTGCTCAGCTACTTGCATTACAGACTTATGAACACATATCACGCTACTGTATAGTCACACATATTTACACACATTTTTAGACAAACACTCTTCAGACACACATCGTCTGACAAACACACATTCATGTATTCACTACAATGCCATCACTCAAGCCAGATGCAGCCAGGCTGTTGGACTAAATGCCTCATTTTGAATACTTTCCCCCTTTTAAAAAATACTTTATATTTGGAAAATGATGGATTTCATTGTGTTTGTTACAGTATCTCCAAACTGCTTGGAGATGAAGATGACCTGAGATGGTAGAGTGTTTGAAGGTTAATGCAGAGTGTGTGTGTGTGTGTGTGCGCGCTGAATAAGCCTGCAGTGAAAGTGTTCTTTCTCACTTTTTTTCCGATCCGCAATCAAGTAATGTTGCCATGCCCTCTTTCTGTTTGCTATGAATTTGGAACACATGCCTTCTCAGTTCTCTGCTCTTCCCCCCGGGCTTACATTGGCACATTTCACTTCTTTACGGCATCTGAGGCTATTCTGACAGTGGGTACAGAACCCAGGTGTGAGTCCTCAGGTGTGAAATTGGAGACAGGTTGAATGTTTTTGTGTTTTTTGGAGGCATTGCAGGTGTGTGCATGCATGTTGTAAAGCAAGTGATTGAGTGATTCATGGTATTTTAGAGTTTGTGGTCACCGGGTCTTTGTGAGTAGCTGACACCTGTGGCCATTATGGGTATTCCGGTGGGTAGAAATGCAGTGCCCTGAAAAGGTATTTGCCCCTTTTTGGGGTTTTCTCTATTTTTACATGTTTTTGATACTGAATTAGCAGATCTTCAACCAGAATCTAATATTAGATAAAGGGAACATCAGTTTACAAATAACCCAATTTTTTTTACTTATTTTATTTATTTAAATAACAAAGTTATGCAACTGTGTGAAAAATGAATTGCACCCTTACACTCAATAACTGGTTGTGCCACCTTTAGCTGCAATGACTGCAGCCAAATGCCGCCTCTAGTTGTTGATCAGTCTCTCACATCGCTGTAGAAGAATTTTGGCCCACTCTTGCATGCAGAACTGCTTTAACTCTGGGCCAAAATTCCTCCACAGCGACGTGAGAGACTGATTAACAACTCCAGGAAGCGTTTGGTTGGAGTCATTGAATCTAAAGGTGTCACAAGCAGTTATTGAGTGTGAGGGGCAATTACTTTTTCACACGGGCATTGGGTGTTGCATAACTTTGGTTATGAAATAAGTATGTAATTATTGTGTTCTTTGTTCACTCAGGTTCCCATTGTCTAATATTAGGTTTTGGTTGAAGATCTGATAATATTCAGTGTAAAAAAAATATGCAAAAGTAGAGAATTAAAAAGGGGCAAATACTTTTTCACAGCACTGTATGTTTGTTTGTTTGACTGTATGTAAGGTGGATATGTGAACAGTATTGCAGATGCGGGTGAGTTTCTTTTGCTCGTATTGTATCCCCATCAGTGTCTTTTCTCCAAAATTGGATGAAAGTGCAATAGTTTATTCTTCTACAACCCTCTGTCCTCGCTTGCCCCTTACACAAATTAAAACATTGCTGGCCCTTTATTTAATATTTTTATAACTAAGTTTCAATCATTCTGAGATTATATTTAAAGTGAAGGGATAAAGGACTAATGAGTCTGAGTTGTACATACAGTTTACTGTTCATTAAATTAATTTATTGCAGATGTCAGGGACGGATTTCCTTTTTTAAACCAATGTAAAAGTGCCAATGTTGAAGGAATGGCTTTGGTCCCTGAAAATGTGGCCAAAATGCAGGTCTTTGCTGTTTCTCGATTTGTATTTTAAAGAACCTCAGGCTTGGGAATAAAATGGCACTTTGAATGGTCTGTAAACTATCTGTGTTTGAGTTTAAAGAAAAGTTAATAATGTATTTCTTTTAAATTATTTGTCATTTTCAAGTGTATTGATTAAAAAAAGAATTTGAACCATTGTCTCTAATACTTTCTTTATTCAGTGTGTTTTGGGTAAGTTTGTTGTCTCCTCTTTGGATAGCATAAAGTTGTCGCGTATGTGTGAGAGTGTGATGTCTGATCCATTGCATGCAGAAGTTGCAGAACCTAATGAGCACAATATGTTGAAAAGACGTTTCAACTGATTTTGCTTACTGAGAAGAGTTCCCCTTTTTGATGTAGCTTGAAAAAAACTTAGAGGGGCAACCTGCAATTGAACTTCCATTTTTAGAATTTTAAATTAATGATATATACGGGTATATAATAATAATCCATTGATTATTGAAGAATATAACATATTGTCTCATGAGCTTAGGTCAATTGTCATACTCCACCAGAACTGAAAATATAAGCTGTTTTACTCCAATGTTTGTAAACAATGTAATTTGAAACGAAAGCTGTATAGCCTCAACTTGTTAATTCTATAATTTTGACGTCATGGATGGTCAGTCCTTGCATCCATAGCTCTGTATATGAATTTGAGAGTGGTTGCGTTTGGTTACAGTGGTTACATACAGCAGCAGGACGGGCCTTATTGTTAGAACTGCAGATTTACCCTTTTATCGTAAACAACTTATAATTTTCCCGAGATATAATTTATCAATAAAATATAAAACAAATACATATACATTTAAAAATATATATTAACTTGTGAAACAAACAAAGTTCAGTATGAACTTCAAGGGCACCACCTATGGACTACCCGGACACAAGGGAGTGTCGGAATTTCCGGTGACGTCACTGCGTCTCAATATCCATAATGGGTCTGCAGCTGTCTGGAGAGCAACAATAACAAGAGAAGCTCAGCGATAAAACGAGTTATTGTCTCATCTCTGACACCTTTGCTAGCCCCAACTTCACATCATTCTGTCACCAACACTCTTGGTGAATTAACTCTGGCCTCCGCTTCCTCCGACTCGGAAACCGGCGGAGCGTCGCCGCCACCGCTGAAGAAATACCGAGCTTCGGTGGCGGAGGGAGCAGGGGGGCTTGGGGCTGCAATTGGGTCAGCGGCCCTGTCTGCAGTTGTGGGGATTTTAACTTTTCCCAATTCACCCGTTGCTCCTATCATTCGATTCAATCCGCACAGGGTAGCCCACATCAACATTAATAACATGCAGGCCAACGGGGCAGGGCAGGGTCAAGATTCGGAGCTGTCCTGCCTAAACAACAGTGCGCAAAACGGAGAGTCGTCCTCCGCCGGGGAAGCTCACACTAACGTTAATGGACTGTCCACAACAAACAATGGGAACTCTGTCAGTAACAACGACGGTATCCCAGCCCCAGCAGCATCCAACAACACCGTGTCTTCGGATGCAAACTCCGTGAAAAAGAAGAAATGTCTTTCTCAGTCAGAGGAAGATGTCATTAGACTTATAGGGCAACATTTACACGATTTAGGACTTAAGTAAGTAACGTTAGCTAACGTTCGCTTCCTAGCTAGCTGTCAGCTGATGCTAAATCATGTCCTTCATAATAAACGCGAATAAAGCAAGTCATCATGTTGACAGCGACTAGTTCGGTGAGATAAACAGAGGGGTTTTGTAGAGGTAAATGGAATACAGCACGGGTCCTTTAGAAAATTGAGGGAGAAAGATGGCCCATTATTGCACAATTTAGCTCGTCTTGGTAGGAAGCTAGCTAACGTTAACTGTTACTTTGGGGTCCAGAAATGGGACTTCATGAAATGACAAGAACATGCAGTTTTCTCGTTAAGTTACCTAAAGAAACAACACTTCCCTAATCATCAGCCATATGCATACTTATATATTTTTAAGTGTAATTAAAAATATGCTCATAATGATATTACTCTTGGGAGTTGCCAAGACCATGGAATCGGTCAAATCTAGTCCATAATGCTTTGAGAATGTTTGGTTACTCGATAGTATTTGCATGTCAATCAAGCCACAAGGTCACGTGAAATCGATCTGTTTTCGTTAAGAATTTTGAAAATTGAACGGTCACAACATTTGCCTCCAACGTTAAAGATATGTCTACATATTTGATACAGCACAAGTCGAATTGTTTAGGACTTTGGCAAGTCATTGATAAAGATACAATGATCAGGCATTGTGATGTTATACTTGACCAAGTAATAAGTTAGTAAACATGATTCAAATTAATTACTTTTTTATAACTTGGTCAGGACTCTGACAAAATAAGAAATTGAACAAATATTTGTGTTGAATATATGTACATAAAATAATGCTATTTGCAAATACTTTGTATTTCTCCTTTGCAAGTTCTCACCCTCCCCCTCTCATCTAGTCAGACAGTGGACCTGTTGATGCAGGAGTCTGGCTGCAGACTGGAGCATCCCTCTGCCACAAAGTTCCGCAACCATGTGGTGGAAGGAGAGTGGGACAAGGTGATGAAACCATTTTAGATGTTTTTATTTTTAATCATCTAACCTTAGAGGTACACAACACATCTATTCTACTTGTTGACTTATTTTATACATTTCTCTCAAACTTTTTAAACAACAATTTTGCTTATTAAGTTGAAATGTACAGTAGTTAGAAAACAAAATAACCTGTGTCACTTTTTTTGTTTGAATATAGGCTGAAAGTGACCTGAATGAGCTAAAAGCATTGATGCATTCTCCAAGTGCTATTGTGGTAAGCCCAACAGTGCTACAGTTAGTGCTGAGTGATTGGTGCATTTTGAGGTCGGTTTTGATTATATATAAAAAATAAAAAAAAACGTTTAAATTCTTGTTTTTTAACATTAAATGCATAAATGCTGTACTACAGAATAAAACAATGAATTACTGCTTATCACTTATTAACCATAATCTATACACATTTAATAAAATATTTCAGTTGTTTTGTATGTTACATTTGTTTTAGGCCTATTTGATTGCTATTATTTCATTCCACGTCATCATCTCATCTCTATAGAGCTGATGCTTATGCTGTCTGACAAAATCACTATTTTAGTAGTTCTTCACAGTAATAAATAAGGCATACTTTTATGACTGCTACCAACTATCAATCTTAGATTATGTATTTACAGATAGCGATACCACACAAAGCAACTGCTCTCTATCCCTATTGATTGTGTGTTCTTCTGTCTCTTGATTATGGTCATTGTAGGTAATTACCATGTTTTCTGCCCCAAACTATGTAGAATATTGGCCTGTTGTAAAATCCCTACTACATTGTGCAGTTCGTAGTAGGATGTGTGGGCTACATTTGCTGTAAAATAGACAACCATTTTGAAATGTTTTAAGATGCATGTGCTTAACTCATAATGCACTCATTTTCCTCCCCTGTCTGTCTTATTTTCTCCTCTATAGCGGATGAAGTTCCTGCTCCTGCAGCAGAAGTACCTGGAGTATCTGGAGGATGCCAAGGTCCTGGAGGCGCTGCAGGTCCTGAGAGCTGAGCTCACTCCCCTCAAGTACAACACAGAGCGCATCCACATCCTGAGCGGGTAGCTACCTCTGATCAACAGTCCTAATGCCTTACCACACCCTAAAGAAATGGCCTAGATCACAGAGATATAGCTAAGCCTTTTTTGAAATTGAAACCGCTGTCACTTGTAGTGCCTTTTAAAACTAATTTGATCCACGTCCATTGCAATGTGACAACTAACTATTCCATCAGTGAGGAGTGTTTGTGTTGGAGTACAGCCAAATCCTCATTCAGTATGGTCGATGGTATGGATTTGTTAACGACACATTTTTTTGCTCCTCTTTGAATTTTAGCTGATTTTGAGTTAGACAGGGAATCCCATTATTCTAGCTGACTGTCTCCGTGGTGCTGGGGGCGAGTCCTGCAGGGCAGCCTAATAATGATGTCATCTATTTCCAAGGTACCTGATGTGCAGCCATGCAGAGGACCTGAGAGCAAAGGCAGAGTGGGAGGGCAAAGGCACTGCCTCCCGCACTAAACTCCTGGACAAGTTACAGAGTGAGTGCCATCTTGCACGCACACGCACGCACGCGCACACACGCACGCACGCACGCACGCACGCACGCACGCACGCACGCACGCACGCACGCACGCACGCACACACACACACACACACACACACACACACACACACACACACACACACACACACACACACACACACACACACACACACACCACATCCTCCCATTCAGCCTTCCCCCCCTGGTTTTAAGATGAGTGCACCTTTATTATCAAATGAATTCCTCTTGTTGTGTTCTGAGAATATGAAATATACTTATTCATGTCACCGAGGGAGAGAGGGAAATGTATAACGTTTACATTCTGTCTGGATATGTTATTGTTAGCCATCAGGGATCCTATGGGAGGAGAAAAGACACAGTCTGGTACGAGTCAACATGACAGCCGTGAGTTGGGGAGGAGTGAGCACTTTGGGGCAGAGGTCAGGTCAGATGAAGTGAGGAAGAACGGATATCACTAAGGTTCTGTCTAGCAACCGCGATGCATTGGCTGTTCAGATGTGTAGGAGACTCAGCATAGGAGAAAGGGTTCAATATCAGTGCTTATGTGAAAATGTTTGGTTTGAGCTTTATTAAGCGTCCGTGAGTTTTAATAGGTTCATGTAGAACCTAACACTCTCCAGATTAGAAACAGAATTGATGGTCTTTAAACACATATTTTGTTCCTCTTCTTTTCCGAGTGACATTTTAAGAAGAGACTTTCTTTTAAACAATGTATCTCTCTCCCTCTATCTTTGTTCCCCTCATTCCTATCTTATCACACTGTGGCTCATTCCCTCCCTTCTCCTGTCTGCAGCGTACCTGCCTCCCTCTGTGATGCTGCCTCCGCGCCGGCTGCAGACCCTGCTGAGGCAGGCTGTGGAGCTGCAGAGAGAGCGTTGCCTCTACCACAACACCAAACTGGACAGTGGCCTGGACTCTGTGTCCCTCCTCCTGGACCACGCCTGCAGCCGGTAAGGCTCTTCACTCTATACTCTGTCTATATTTGTCTGTCCTTTCTGTGTTCATTCCCTTAATTTGGCTGTCAAAATTGCCTTGCCTTAGACCGTAGCTGTAATGGTCTTACTTCCCAGTAATAGTTTGTTTTGCTTCTATTGTGGTTATGTCACAAGATTGTATGTATAGATCATATGTATTCACGTGCCATTGACTAATGTTCATTTTCTGACGGTCACATTTTCTAACTGGGTAGGAAATTAAGTGCTTCCTTTAAACCAATGCTAAAACCTTACCGCATTGTCATTATCTGCCCTGGTTTAAAAATATATACACTGCTCAAAAAAATAAAGGGAACACTTAAACAACACAATGTAACTCCAAGTCAATCACACTTCTGTGAAATCAAACTGTCCACTTAGGAAGCAACACTGATTGACAATAAATTTCACATGCTGTTGTGCAAATGGAATAGACAACAGGTGGAAATTATAGGCAATTAGCAAGACACCCCCAATAAAGGAGTGGTTCTGCAGGTGGTGACCACAGACCACTTCTCAGTTCCTATGCTTCCTGGCTGATGTTTTGGTCACTTTTGAATGCTGGCGGTGCTTTCACTCTAGTGGTAGCATGAGACGGAGTCTACAACCCACACAAGTGGCTCAGGTAGTGCAGCTCATCCAGGATGGCACTCTAGTGTCCAGAGCATGGAGGCGCTACCAGGAGACAGGCCAGTACATCAGGAGACGTGGAGGAGGCCGTAGGAGGGCAACAACCCAGCAGCAGGACCGCTACCTCCGCCTTTGTGCAAGGAGGAGCAGGAGGAGCACTGCCAGAGCCCTGCAAAATGACCTCCAGCAGGCCACAAATGTGCATGTGTCTGCTCAAACGGTCAGAAACAGACTCCATGAGGGTGGTATGAGGGCCCGACGTCCACAGGTGGGGGTTGTGCTTACAGCCCAACACCGTGCAGGACGTTTGGCATTTGCCAGAGAACACCAAGATTGGCACATTCGCCACTGGCGCCTTGTGCTCTTCACAGATGAAAGCAGGTTCACACTGAGCACATTTGACAGACGTGACAGAGTCTGGAGACGCCGTGGAGAACGTTCTGCTGCCTGCAACATCCTCCAGCATGACCGGTTTGGCGGTGGGTCAGTCATGGTGTGGGGTGGCATTTCTTTGGGGGGCCGCGCAGCCCTCCATGTGCTCGCCAGAGGTAGCCGGACTGCCATTAGGTACCGAGATGAGATCCTCAGACCCCTTGTGAGACCATATGCTGGTGCGGTTGGCCCTGGGTTCCTCCTAATGCAAGACAATGCTAGACCTCATGTGGCTAGAGTGTGTCAGCAGTTCCTGCAAGAGGAAGGCATTGATGCTATGGACTGGCCTGCCCGTTCCCCAGACCTGAATCCAATTGAGCACATCTGGGACATCATGTCTCGCTCCATCCACCAACGCCACGTTGCACCACAGACTGTCCAGGAGTTGGCGGATGCTTTAGTCCAGGTCTGGGAGGAGATCCCTCAGGAGACCATCCGCCACCTCATCAGGAGCATGCCCAGGCGTTGTAGGGAGGTCATACAGGCACGTGGAGGCCACACACACTACTGAGCCTCATTTTGACTTGTTTTAAGGCCATTACATCAAAGTTGGATCAGCCTGTAGTGTGGTTTTCCACTTTAATTTTGAGTGTGACTCCAAATCCAGACCTCCATGGGTTGATAAATTTGATTTCCATTGATCATTTTTGTGTGATTTTGTTGTCAGCACATTCAACTATGTAAAGAAAAAAGTATTTAATAAGAATATTTCATTCATTCAGATCTAGGATGTGTTATTTTGGTGTTCCCTTTATTTTTTTGAGCAGTGTATATTAGGTACCCACACTAGCTGGGTAGAACGTTCAGGGTGATAAGGTCTATTCCTGGAATTAACAAAACCTTATTCTCTCCTATATATTCTCTCCTATATGTCCTCTCTCCCTGACGTCTGAGTGTTGTTATCTACAGGAAACAGTTCCCTTGCTACACCCAGCAGATCCTCACCGAACACTGCAATGAAGTGTGGTTCTGCAAGTTCTCCAATGACGGCACCAAACTGGCCACGGGATCCAAAGACACCACAGTCATCGTGTGGCATGTCAACACAGTAGGAACCTTTCTCATTACAGATGAACCATTATCACGCTGATAAGTGTATCAGGTTTTAGTAAACAGAGCATATAAGAGAGGGGGTTTCAAAGGGGTAGCGGAGGCGGGAAGATGTGAACTTTGGGGGAAATTATTAGCTGAGGTGATAACTGTGCTGCTGATTGACAGGAGAGTCACCAGTTGAAGCTGATGAAGACTCTAGAGGGCCACGCCTACGGTGTCTCATACCTGGCCTGGAGCCCTGATGACACTTACTTGATTGCCTGTGGCCCCGATGACTGCTCAGAGCTGTGGCTGTGGAATGTACAGGTAACGTTGGATTTACTTTTTATCCAGAAAGCTTGCTGTTGGAAAGATCAAAAGTCCTCTACAAAGTTCTATTTGTCAATGATTGTGTTGCGGGTAAATTAGAGATGACTTCCACATCTCACTCTCACCAGGATGAAAATGGTAGTTGTTATTGTCATGTTATTACTAGGCATTAAAAAAGTTTAACGTTTTTTTTTTAAAGTCCTCCCTGCTCACTCACCCATGTCTCTTGTCATTGGCCAGACGGGTGAGTTGCGGACAAAAATGAGCCAATCACACGAGGACAGTCTGACCAGTGTGGCTTGGAATCCAGACGGCAAACGCTTCGTCACCGGAGGCCAGAGGGGCCAATTCTACCAGTGTGTGAGTGTCTTCCATCAGGGTGTGACCTGTCTGTCTCAGCATAAGGGCAGATTGAGCTATTGTGTGTGTTGGGACGAATCAGTGCATTTAGGTTGATATAACCTTATCCCCAGGATCTGGATGGTAACCTGCTGGACTCGTGGGAAGGAGTAAGGGTTCAGTGCCTGTGGTGCCTGGGTGACGCTCGGACCGTCCTGGCATCAGACACACACCAGCGTATCCGTGGTTACAACTTTGAGGACCTTACGGACAGAAACATGTGAGTTAGTCCCATCCATTGTCATATCTAATCATTGTTTCTATATGCACGAGGCCCATCCTGTGCTTATACAAGTTCTGTGTTTGTGCTGCACTTCCACAGAGTCCAGGAGGACCATCCAATCATGTCTTTCACAGTTTCAAAGAACGGGAGGTTAGCTCTGCTGAATGTGGCTACTCAGGTGAGTGGTTTGGCTTTTCTTTGGGGGGGGGGCGGTTGGTTTGGTCAGGATTATGTCGAGCTGTCTGAGAGTACACCGGTCAATATTTTGTCTGTCTGTAGGGTGTGCACCTGTGGGACCTACATGACCGGGTGCTGGTGAGGAAGTATCAGGGTGTGACACAGGGCTTCTACACCATCCACTCCTGCTTTGGAGGACACAACGAAGACTTCATCGCCAGTGGGAGTGAGGGTAAGGCCACGTCCTCTTCTAGTCGATGTGTCCAAATTATGCTTTGACATTACTTTCAGTATTATTTGTTAACCTGTCAGTATAACCACACTAACTCACTCACACACCAGGGCTGTTTATTAGCTCATGCAACGGAAAACGTTTTCAAACAGTTTGCAAAGGAAAATTAACATTTATTTTTGTAAGGCCAGGTAGTCCCTCCCTGTTTGTCTGTTTTCTTCCATTTGTTGCCTAATGAACATGACCCAGGATAAGGTAGAGGCGAATGTTTAACACTCACATGGTCTGGTTTATACTGTGTGTCCTCCATCTACAGATCACAAAGTGTACATCTGGCACAGGCGCAGTGAGCTGCCCATCGCAGAGTTGACAGGTCATTCACGTACAGTGAACTGTGTGAGCTGGAATCCTGTAGTGCCCGGTCTCCTGGCCAGCGCCTCAGACGACGGCACCGTCCGAATCTGGGGGCCCGCCCCTTTCCTTGATGTCCAGGACGCTGAGGGGCTAAACGGTACGGATTTATTTGACTGGTCATCATACTTTAACTAGTGGCCTAGAGCCTTCTTTATATCTGCCATATGTTTTTGGGTTCAGTGTCTATTATTACCATAGCCTCTACACTGTAATTATGAGACAAAGTGGTGTAAAATACAATTTCAAAGGTTTTTAAGTCTTGTGTAGGGGTGGACCAAGAAGTTAAGGTAATATACATGCAAGTGCTCTTCTATAATTAACTCTACATACGGCATTGTTGGGAGATTTGGAAAGCCATAATCAATCAACAGTATAATTGTACTTTGGGTAAAACTGTGTATCTTTAACATACAATCTGTAGATCCTATAGGATTAGACAGGTTCAGAATTTATGTGATACAGCACAGTTGAAAAATATATGGCACATGGAAATCATACGAGGGCAGTTTACGGCAATAGGTGGGATGGACTGAGAGTAGCTGAGGGGTGGTTTTAAAAGCTCATGTTCTATAATAGTTATGACTGACAACGTAATGTATAAATAAGTACTATTCTATATAGATGTAATGCATATAAAAATATCATTATTTTATTCTTGCTATGTAACTACTGTAAAAAAAAGAAAAAAAGAAAGAAGTGGCATCTATGTAAAACGTGTGTAGACTACATGTAACAAGAAAAAAAATAAAAATAAGAACAACGTTTATTTTTGTCATCCGAAGAAGGGGATGGGCAAAAATAAATGTTCAAAAAATATACAATAAATGAAAATGCTGTTCTGTTTCTCTCTCTCTCCCTGAAAGAATGTTGTAGCATGGACAGCTGATGATGACCTTGGAGCAGAAGACACTACTTCTCGAATCCAGGAGAAAAACACTAAACTCTAACGAATGAAGCAGAGAAACTATTGCGTTTTGGCAGCTGCTTTCTGAAGGTTTGGCTCTGGTCTGGGGCTGTGCTCCAGCGGAGGGTGATAACGTCACACACACGGAGATGTCAGACAAATCACTTAAATTAACTGATTACCAAGCAGCCACCTTGACTGACCTCCCACCTCCTCTTACCTGTGTGGCTCACAGTGTCTGATGTCTGTTGCACCTCCTGTGTTCAGCCAGGCCCCATCCTCTTTCGTCTTGGAGCTAACTGCCACCTTTCACCTGCCTCGTCGAGAGTTTATTATTTATTATTGATAGTATTATTTATTGTCATGATTAGTACGTTGATATATAGAGAGAGGGCTGTAGTGGTGGAGAGTGGTAAGGGTATATACAGTGCTGTGAAAAAGTATTTGCCCCTTTTTAATTCTCTACTTTTGCATATTTTTGATACTAAATGTTATCAGATCTTCAACCAAAACCGAATATTAGATAAAGGGAACCTGAGTGAACAAATAACTCAACAATTACATACTCATTTCATAACCAAAGTTATGCAACACCCAATTCCCCTGTGTGAAAAAGTAATTGCACCCTTACACTCAGTAACTGGTTATGCCACCTTTAGCTACAATGACTCGAACCAAACGCTTCCTGTAGTTGTTGATCAGTCTCTCATGTCGCTGTGGAGGAATTTTGGCCCACTCTTCCATGCAGAACTGCTTTAACTCGGCGACATTTGTAGGTTTTCAAGTCTTGCCACAACATCTCAATTGGGATTAGGTCTGGACTTTGACTAGGCCATTCCAGAACTTCAAATTTGTTGCTTTTTAGCCATTTTCATGTAGACTTGATTGTGTGTTTTGGATCATGTCTTGCTGCATGACCCAGCTGCGTTTCAGCTTCAGCTCACGGACGGATAGCCTGACAATCTCCTGTAGAATTCTCTGATACAGAGCAGAATTCATGGTTTGTTCTATTAAGGCAAGTCACCCAGGTCCTGAGGCAGCAAAGCATCCCCAAACTATCACACTACCACCATCATACTTAAGGTTTTTATTGTGGAATGCAGTGTTTGGTTTTCGCCAGGCGTAATGGGACACATGTCATCATAAAAGTTATACTTTTGAATCATCTGTCCATAGAACATTCTTCCAAGAGTCTTAATGAAAGTCCATGTGCATTTTGGCAAACTTGAGTCAACTTTGTGAATAAGGGTCCCGTTATGTCTAGCGAAAACCAAACACCACAGTAAGAAACTCATACCAACGGTCAAGCATGGTGCTGGTAGTGGGATGGTTTGGGGATGCTTTGCTGCCTTAGGAGCTGGACGACTTGCCTTAATAGAAGGAACCATGATTTCTGCTCTGTATCAGAGAATTCTACAGGAGAATATCAGGCCATCAGTCTGTGAGCTGAAGCGCAGCTGGGTCATGCAGCAAGACAATGATCCTAAACACCCAATCAAGTCTACATGAAAATGGTTAAAAAGTAACACATTTTATGTTTTGGAATGGATTAGTCAAAGTCCAGACCTAATCCCAATTGAGATGTTGTGGCAGGACTTGACAAAAGCAGTTCATGCTTGAAAATCCCAAAATATCGCTGAGTTAAAGCAGTTCTGCATGCAAGAGTGGGCCAAAATTCCTCCACGGCAATGTGAGAGACTGATCAATAACTACAGGAAGCATTTGGTTGCAGTCATTGCATCTAAAGGTGGCACAACCAGTTAAAGAGTGTAAAGGGGGCAATTACTTTTTCACACAGGGTAATTGGGTGTTGCATAACTTTGTTAATAATGTTTTTTGTAAACTCGGGTTCCCTTTATCTAATATTGGGTTTTGATTGAAGATCTGATAACATTCAGTATCAAAAATATGCCAAAAGAAGGAAGGGGGCAAATACTTTTCACGGCACTGTATATCTATGTTGTTCTTCCAACAGGAAAGTCATTTTTTATTGGTTTATTCATTGCCTCTAATAAACCTCAATGTATATGAGATTGGGGTTTTCACACGGTGAAATAATGACGTATTTGGTTCACCTCAAACTTTTAGCTATTTTTAAATGACAGGACTTACAGGCATTTTAACTGAATCGGATGGATATAAAATCCACAAATCTAAGTGAATCTTGGAGATGCTTATATGGTTATGATTATTACATTTGTTTAGTGTTTTTTAACACAGTAAAATACCCTTTTAAATTGGATGTAGCTTTGTTTCCCCAAAGGATGGGATCGTGAGATTGATGTGCATGTTGCTTAGGCCTCACTGCTGCCAGAAGAAACCATTTTGACCACCTGTGGTTCATAGCTAAATAGCATTTGATTATATGGTGGCTATGCTCTTACTCTTCAGAGTCCATGCTAGACCTAGTGAAGCACGTGCTGAGGCTAACTTTCTAATGGGAATGTTTAGGAGGTTATAAACTGAGCAAAAAAAGAAACGTCTCACTGTCAACTGCGTTTATTTTCATCAAACTTAACATGTGTAAATATTTGTATGAACATAACAACATTCAACAACTGAGACATAAACTGAACAAGTTCCACAGACATGTGACTAACAGAAATTGAATAATGTGTCCCTGATCAAAGGGGGGGGGTCAAAATCAAAAGTAACAGTCAGTATCTGGTGTGGCCACCAGCTGCATTAAGTACTACAGTCCATCTTCTCATGGACTGCACCAGATTTGCCAGTTCTTTCTGTAAGATGGTACCCCACTCTTCCACAAAGGCACCTGCAAGTTCCCGGACATTTCTGGGGGGAATGGCCCTAGCCCTCACCCTCCGATCCAACAGGTCCCAGACGTGCTCAATGGGATTGAGATCCGGGCTCTTCACTGGCCATGGCAGAACACTGACATTCCTGTCTTGCAGGAAATTACGCACAGAACGAGCAGTATGGCATTGTCATGCTGGAGGGCGATGTCAGAATGAGCCTGCAGGAAGGGTACCACATGAGGGAGGAGGATGTCTTCCCTGTAACGCACAGCATTGAGATTGCCTGCAATGACAACAAGCTCAGTCCGATGAAGTTGTGACACACCGCCCCAGACCATGATGGACCCTCCACCTCCAAATCGATCCTACTCCAGAGTACAGGCCTCGGTGTAACGCTCATTCCTTCGACGATAAACGCGAGTCCGACCACCACCCCTGGTGAGACAAAACAGTGACTCGTCAGTGAAGAGCACTTTTTGCCAGTCCAGCGACGGTGGGTTTGTGCCCATAGGCAACGTTGTTGCCGGTGATGTCTGGTGAGGACCTGCCTTACAACAGGCCTACAAGCCCCCAGTCCAGCCTCTCTCAGCCTATTGCGGACAGTCTGAGCACTGATAGAGGGGTTGTGCATTCCTGGTGTAACTCGGGCAGTTGTTGCCATCCTGTACCTGTTCCGCAGGTGTGATGTTCGGATGTACCGATCCTGTGCAGGTGTTGTTACACGTGGTCTGCCACTGCGAGGACGATCAACTGTCCGTCCTACCTCCCTGTAGCGCTGACTTAGGCGTCTCACAGTGCGGACATTGCAGTTCATTGCCCTGCCCACATCTGCAGTCCTCATGCCTCCTTGCAGCATGCCTAAGGCACGTTCACGCAGATGAGCAGGGACCCTGGGCATCTTTCTTTTGGTGTTTTTCAGAGTCAGTATAAAGGCCTCTTTAGTGTCCTAAGTTTTCATAACTGACCTTAATTTCCTACTGTCTGTAAGCTGTTAGTGTCTTAATGACCGCTCCACAGGTGCATGTTCATTAATTGTTTATGGTTCATTGAACAAGCATGGGAAACAGTGTTTAAACCCTTTACAATGAAGATCTGTAAAGTTATTTGGATTTTTACTAATTATCTTTGAAAGACCGGGTCCTGAGAAAGGGACGTTTCTTTTTTTGCTGAGTTTAGTTGTGGAGAGGTCAGGTAGTGGAGGAGGAATTGCTTAAACTTGCTGTTTGAACTGGGTTGTATCACCCTTAACAGCAATGGGGTTAACTGGGTTTTCCTTGACTTGATTTGTGTCCACCATTGTGCTGTTTTCATTTTACCTCCATTTCCCTCATCTTTATCGCTTACATTTTTGGTGTATCCACTTTTTTTCTCTAGCTGTGGTGAAATTAGCATTTATTTGCTGCTTTGTTTGTTTTTCCTTTTCCTGATTTATGTATTCAATACAGGCTGACATAAAATGTCTTTGAAAAAACTTGCTTATCTGTTTATGGCTCTTGTTAATTTTGTTACTATAGTTTTCATTTGTTTCTCATTTTCCCTGTACTATCATTGGCCTCTTCAAACATTTAACATGTGTGTATCAGATAATTCTGAACATGTACAAATTGTTCCTGTTGGACAGTCAAGCAAAATAAGCTTTTCTGATGTTATGGCATGTATAATGAGATCGTGTAAGAACAGCGTATAGGCTAAGCATTTTTCTGTGACAGATCTCCCCTGCATCAGGCGAGCACCTGCCCACAGGTCATTACAGCCACCACCAGCTTGTTCTATTACAG
Organism: Salvelinus alpinus; assembly: GCF_045679555.1. Taxonomy (NCBI): domain Eukaryota; kingdom Metazoa; phylum Chordata; class Actinopteri; order Salmoniformes; family Salmonidae; genus Salvelinus; species Salvelinus alpinus. The sequence goes on along the minus strand of NC_092089.1, from coordinate 56,061,347 downwards.
AAGACTGATCGATATAAAAATATGTATACACACCTCAGTACAGGTCGAACACGAAAACAATCACAGATGTGTTCTAGGTTCAGCTTATGCAAGTTGTTCTTTTGAGACGTACCTTATTTTGGGGCTTCTTATTTCCTTCTCCTTGCTGTAAATGCTTGGCGAGGTGAGAAGCCATTATTAGGTTTGTTTGTTAGCAGCTAGGTTCGGAAGAATCCGTTTTGCATTTAAGTGTTATTACAAAAAGTGATTGTACTGTTATGTAACGTTGTGTAGGAGAAGTTATGTATGCATATTTTCAATAAAGCATTCAGGGTTTTAAGACCGTGAGTGATGGCTTTAATGATTAGCAGCTTACGAGAAACAGTCACGGAAATTATATTCTCAGAACATGACTTTGGACTACAGTATTAGCCCTACCTCAATATAATCTCACAAGAAAAAGACAACAATTGTTCTCTTTCAAGTTTATTTAAGAAACCCCACAAATTATTTTCAAAAGCACAAATTAAAAAATGAGTCATTTTAGTTTGATTTAAACAATCTGAACACGCACCCTTCCCCATGGTGAAATACATTTGGCTGGAACATTCTCAAACTGCACAAATAACATACATAGTGATGTGTAGTAAATGTGCTTCTGTCATACACAGTGAAATGTAATACAACTAGGATACAGACAAGGGATTTGATTCAATCTGAAGCACCACACAAATTTAAAGACAATGTTACATGTCAGCTCAATTGGAAATTACCTTGAAATTGCGCTACGGCGTAGCTCTTCAGTGCTACGGATTGAATCGAGATTATATTGCCCATTGATACACAGTCGAGTGAAAAAATAGGGTTGAAAAACATTTTCCAACCCAGGTGCATGTATTCCCCTGAGAACACTTTATTTTATAATACCAATCAAATGTGCACCTTTCAGCAGTCAGGGGATGTCAGATCTATAACTTATTGATGTTAAGAGACGGCAAGAAAATATAACAGAAATAGATCGCCAAAACACAGGTTATTATTCTGCAAAGGATATTCAATTCAAGGATTTTCCAGCATGTTGACAAGAGACAAAAAAAAAATTATGACTATCAAAGATGATGTTCGGCAGGCTGCAAGAGGATGTGCTAGCTGTTGTGATTGGCTCTTGGCCGAAAATGTGTTACCCAATCGTATGCACCATCTAGCCTGTACGATTGTCATGTTTTCCATCTGCCTAGAGGAGCAGTGCATGGACAGCATTGTTGGACACAGGCTGAACGAAAGCACACACACACAATTCCAGGGCAGTTATAAGAACACAGAAGTATGTAACGGGGGGGGGGGGGGTCTGAGCAATGATTAGGTGTCCCCAGGGGAGTGTAATGTCAGGTGACTCCAGCTGAGCAGAGGACTGAGGACCAGGACATATTGAACAACACATACTGAATAGTTTGTGATTTGGCCGATTGGATTAAAATGGCCATGGGGATCTCAATCGTTGATCAGTGCCAGGATCATGCTGTGGGGGTGAAAGGAAGCGTGTGACAAGTGAAGAAATTACTTTAAAACAAAACTTAAGCTCAGGCTAAACAGAAGTTATCCTGTACTAAGCAATAAATAAAGGAGCAGTAAGATTAGCTATGTTAGTACTGTAACAGCGGCTAGCATATAGAATCCCAGACAGCAAGGGCCAGTCTCTTACCTGTACAGGTAGATGAAGAAGCAGAGCAGGTGGAAGCCGAGTTTGATCATGGACTCTTTCATGTGAGACTTTAGTTGTCCCCGGTTGTGGATCTCAGTGGGGTCAAACACCCCCATGTTTCCCATGGGCACCTTCCAAACCCTGTCAGATAAACAATAGGTAGACACAACACTCGACACATTAGAACAACCATAGCATTGTAGGTAACAGCTTGGGTGTGGGCTATAGCTCTAAGAGTTGGGGAGTTTGTAAGGGGCTTACATGGACTAGGGTAGTTATAGTATTACTTGTGGGTGCTGGACTTCCTGCTGAGCAGGGGGCAGTATGTCAAGTTCAACAACATCACTTCCTCTGTGTATATCTACCGGTTCCCCAAAAGGAACTGTCATCTCTACAGTGCTATTATTCATATGCACCAATGACCTGAAAGGCTCTGATGGGAACTGGTTGGCAGTGAAATATGCAGACACCACCAGGCACCCTCAGATGACACACTGCATTTCCAAACAGATGTAAACAGGGATCATGACTGGTGCAATAACTACCCCAAACTCAACAAAACTGCTTACTGAGTTCATGGGGAAGGCAGACTCAGTGAGCCACCTAGTCCTGATTGGTGAAAGATAAAGAGTGTTGAGTTGTAGGTACCTGGGAACCATCATGGACAGCACACCCTTTTAATGCCAAAACATCAAGAACATCAATAAAAAATACCAACCACGACTGTGCCTCCTGAGCAGACAGACAACTGAACGTCAACACCTAGATACTCTCCAACTACTACACCTGCCATATAGAGTGTGCTGACTTTCTGTTTCCTGGCCTGGTACGGTGGGCAGTCAGTGGCTAATAAGGGTATCCCGGACTGTGAACCTGGGGTCCAAGCTCTAGGGGCTGCAATGCAGGGGTCTTCAGAGCCACTATGATAAACAGGCAAGAGACAAGGCCAAGAGCATCATAGAGGACCCCACACACAATCTTGCGCAACGATTTGAGCTGCTGCCCTCCAGAAGGAGATTAAGGGTCCCACTGTTTAGTAAGAATAGGAGCAAGGCCTGCTAAACAGTGGGACATAGGACAGATGCAGGCCCAATACACTGTCGGACAGTAGAATGTGAAAATGTAAATGGGTGAATTGTATACTAACTTTCCAGTACCGCATGTAATACAGTTAAAACTTGTTTTTCAACTACTCCACAAATTTCTTGTTAACAAACTATAGTTTTGGCAAGTCAGTTAGGACATCTACTTTGTGCATGACAAGTAATTTTTCCAACAATTGTTTACAGACAGATTACTGTACTGTGATCTATTTACAGACAGATCACAATTCCAGTGGGTCAACAGTTTACATACCGGTACACTAAGTTGACTGTGCCTTTAAACAGCTTGGGAAATTCCAGAAAATTATATAATGGCTTTAGAAGCTTCTGATAGGCTAATTGACATAATTTGAGTCAATTGGAGGTGTACCTGTGGATGTATTTCAAGGCCTACCTTCAAACTCAGTGCCTCTTTGCTTGACATGCTGGAGGAAACAGGCACAAAAGTATCAATATCCACAGTAAAACGAGTCCTATATCGACATAACCTGAAAGGCCGCTCAGCAAGGAAGATGCCACTGCTCCAAAACAGCCATAAAAAAGGTCGTACTTTTTGGAGAAATGTCCTCTGGTCTGATGAAACAAAAATAGAACTGTTTGGCCATAATGACCATCGTTATGTTTGGAGGGAAAAGGGGGAGGCTTGCAAGCCCGAAGAACACCGTCCCAACCGTGAAGCACAGGGGTGGCAGCAGCATATTGCTTTGCTGCAGGAGGGACTGGTGCACTTCACAAAATAGATGGCATCATGAGGCAGAAAAATTATGTGGATATATTGAAGCAACATCAAGACATCAGTCAGGAAGTTAAAGCTTGGTCGCAAATGGGTCTTCCAAACGGACAATGACCCCAAGCATACTTCCAAAGTTGTGGCAAAATGGCTTAAGGACAACACAGTTAAGGTATTGGACTGGCCATCACAAAGCCCTGACCTCAATCCTATAGAACATTTGTGGGCAGAACTGAAAAAGCGTGTGCGAGCAAGGAGGCCTACAAACCTGACTCAGTTACACCAGCTCTGTCAGGAGGAATGGGCCAAAATTCACCCAACTTATTGTGGGAAGCTTGTGGAAGGCTACCCGAAACGCTTGACCCAAGTTAAACAATTTAAAGGCAATGCTACCAAATACTAATTGAGTGTATGTAAACTTCTGACCCACTGGGAATGTGATGAAAGAAATAAAAGCTGAAATAAATCATTCTCTACTACTTTTCTGACATTTCTTAAAATAAAGTGGTGATCCTAACTTGACCTAAGAATTTTTACTGGCATTAAATGTCAGGAATTGTGGAAAAACTGAGTTTAAATGTATTTGCTAAGGTGTATGTAAACTTCCGACTTCAACTGTATATTGTGTTGTGTTTGTATGCTGACGTCGCAAAATGAATTTCAATGTAAATGTAAAGTAATAAAGTATATCTTATCGTAAGGTTTACAACACAGCCACTGATGACAGCTCTGAGTGGAACCCCTCACTCCTCAAACACAAAAGTGTCTTTACGGCTCACATAGGAAAAGAAGATCCCGTTGGTCATTAACATCCAGTTGTCATCACAAACAATAGGTACAACGTACTTACCTGTACATGTTCCAGGCGGCCACAGGCAGGTTGAGTAGGAAGACAAACCAGTGCAGGGAGACAAGCATCAGCACTGTTGCCAGGGCCTGGCCTACCAGCTCTGGTACAACCCACTGCAGATGCACATTATGAAAAGTATATGAGCACAAGCATACAGGACACAATAAATAAAAGACAATGGGCCACAGAGGTATAAGTCAGGAAGCTGAAAGTTACTAACTACATGTAGGGTAAATCCATTTGAATTTAATAACTTTTTGACTGCACACCTTTTGATTTGAACGAAACATTCCATACATAGGCCTATTTAACCATTGGAGAAGTGCTCAGAAAATGACTTTAGGGACCTGAATTCCAAACCATTCACGAGATAAAAGGTGCTCAAAGTTAACCCATTTTGCATATCTCACCATTACCACCCCACCACACCATGTCGTCATCACTGTAAAAGATAAACAGTTGAGATTTATACAATTTAAAACCTTACAAAACAGGGTTGTCAAATTGTTTGACAATTTCTAGATTTATTTTTATAATGTCCTTTAACTTCAATTATCTAAAAATGCTATTCGCATATGTTGTACCTTAGACCCTATTTTACATAGTCTAAGATGTTTGTGTTGAATACAAGGTGGGTGTCATGTTTTGGCTGATAAATGTTCAAATATGGGAATAAAATTGAAATGTGAAATTTTGAATGGTACCACAAAGATGGTTGGAGGTCCACACATCAGAGAATGTTGACTTGAATGGGAATATATGTTGTTTTAAATTATACTGTCAATCATCCATAGGAAACCTATTGAAATCATATAAATATAGATAATAGAATAGACATGACTAAGTTGACAGTCGACGATGGGCGGTCATCTTTGTGGTAGAAATTAGAAGTACAAATGTCAATTCATTTTAAATGTCAATAGTGTACCAGCTAAATTACAGTGGTCTGAAGGCTTGGTTCCATTCTATGAATTATATTTCTATGATTGAAATGACCCCCCCCTGTATTCAAGGGCATGTTGTGTCTCAACCAATGGCGGGCACAACACAAAAACCTCAGATGATGTGAAATAGGATATGAGAATATGAAGATTTTTTTTTTTACTTTTTTTGATAATTGATGTTCAAGGTTTCAAAATGACATTCTGTATTGCATACATATTTTTCAAATAAATAAAATAGTTTGACAACACTGTTTGTAAGCTTTTAAAATGATATCACACTAAACTATCTTTCTAGTGAAGAAGACATGGATGTCTCATGGTATGGTGGGGTACGCATAATTGGTAAACTCTTAGCACCTTTATCTCCTGAACCTTTTGGCAGTCAGGTCCAAAAAGTCACTTTCAGACCACTTTTTCCATGGACAACCATGTATGGAAAGTTTTACTTAAATCAAAAGGGATCCTGACTAAAAGTGATTTGAATTCAAATGGATTTAGGGATGGATCGACATTTATAGAATGGTTACCTGGGGGAAAATGGGGGAGGGTCATGCTTTTTCAATTAGTCAAGCGGAGGGTTTAGTGTTTTATTCAATCTAGTCCAGGGGAGGGTCATGTAATTTGTAATGGATTGAAATGTTAATATTTCTTTTGTATTTTAGAAGTAGTTGCTTATTAGGCTATAAATCAATGTGTACCCGATGCCGCCCCTCATCTCGGATTCTCCGCTGGGCACTCAATATCAAGTGCGCCTATAGTCTATTTAGTGTGTTCTCAATCAAACGATCCATAGCCTATAGGCTACGAAATGCATGCTCGAAAAGCACAGAGCAAAGTTATATTTCTAAGATAGCTGCTGGGATGGTGTAAATGAAACTAGGCTGCATTACACACTGCAATGGATAATCCAACCCTGAGCCCTGGCCTGCTCAGCTCTGCTCTTGGTAATCAAAAACATTTTTGTGTGCAGTTTAACCAATGGCTGTGCTGTGTAGGACTATGGGGGCAGTTCAGGAGAATCAAAGTTGACATCTACTTTTTGTTTTAATTATTATTTTGGGTACAGGGGAGGGTTGATTTTTTTACACTTTACTGAAGGTAGGGCCATCCATTTATTTCAGAGAGGTCCATTTTCTCCATGTAAACTTTATTTTAAATATCGTTCACTCCCTTAACCTATACCAACATTAACAAAATATGACGTTCTTTCTCATGTCTGCTCTGCACTCAGGTGCACAGCTTGTACTTATCATGAGTCCTGTAAAATACCACAGTATGAGTCATAATACCCATGAAACCTAGCGGTCGAACAGGGAAACGGTTCCAAGAATTTTTCCACCATTCATTTTTCCCATAGGGGATTTTAGAAACACTTCAAATAAAGGCTGTTTCTCATGTAGGCTTACCCTTGAGTGACTTCTTGATAACTGTGTAAATCTCTCTAGGACAGGCCTGGGCAATTATTTTCCATGGAGGGCCACATTCGAATATATTTTAGCCATCGCAGGCCTAAATCATATTACAGGATTATACATCATGTGTATGACTGTTAACAGATATATCTACTGTAAATCACATCCAGATATGCTACTTATTTCACTTTTTTTTTTTTAAATGCACAGAAATAAACCACATCCATGTTCTCCTTTTGGTAGGCATTTTCATTATTATGCAATGCACTACACGGAGGGAAAAGTACACTGTGCATTCAGCACCACGGACAGAACTCTTGTTAACGGGTATGTACAAAAACACAAGAAAGAGAGAGAGCTCAACATTACATTTCAACTACTCAATCAGTGTGGAGTGAAGTCTCTGATGGGCATTAACTACAGCAGTGCAGTCAGGTTTAGTTTCTGACATCGCTATGCGCAGGATTTCTGAGAGGTGCGAGTCAGTAAGAGATGATCTGTGCCTTGACTTGTTATATTTCATCACTGAAAATGTCTGTTCACATACATAGGTTGACCCAAACAGTACAAACATCTGAGCATGACTCCTAATCTTTGGAAAGTTTTGTTCATCGAGAGATGCTTAGAACCTCGTCAGGGACAATGTTCTGAATAGTTCTCCAATCACTGCATCAGACTGAAGATCGATAAGCTCAAGTTGCAGGTCAGTGGAAGCGTTATCCACATTGAAGTTGAAAGGAAATCAACAGCATGTCATTTTCCAACATTTTAAATACTCAAAACGAGGAGAAAACTCACTGTTCAAAGCACGCAGCAGCGATGTATATTTCTCCCGCTGGTCATCTGATAGAGAACAGACTAGTAGTGTCGGAAGGTGGGCGAGATTGTTGGCTTCTACTTGGCAGGTCAGGAAGAGTAACTTTCTCTTGAAGGCTTTGACAAGGTTGTACATCTGATGTGCATAAAGGCCCTTCCCTTGTAGTTTGGAATTCAGTTCATTCATGAGGGCCATGATGTCCACAGTGAAGGCAAAAATCAGCCAACCATTCTTTATCTTGCAATTGATGGAAATCCACACATTTTCCTTTAATTTGCAAAAACTCAGCAATCTCCGACTTCAGGTCCCACACCCTTTTAAGCACCTTCCCCAAACTCAGCCATCTCACGTTTGTGTTTAAGGGGAAATCTGCATGATCCGACTCTGTCTCTTCCAACAGTGAGACAAATTGCCTGTGGTTTAAAGATTTTGCTCTTATGAAGTTTACCACTTTAGTGATTGCATCCACAACACGGCTCATTTTCAGAACACATTTACAGAGAACCTGCTGATGAATAATGCAATGCAGGAAAATAATGTTCTGAACTGGGTTCAGCTCAGCTACTTGATCTTGTATCATTTTCAAAAGGCCAACATTTTTTCCTGTGAAGTTTGGGCACACCGGTTAACTTTCTAAACTCAGTCCCAGCTTTGCCACACAATTATTAACCTCCTCCAATGAATCTTTCACTGTGGTTGTGCTCTTCATTGACTGCACCTATGCAATTTCAAAGTCTGGTGTTATGCCTCATAGGAATATCAACAACTGCGCCGTGTCACATCCATCACTGCTCTCATCCAGGGCCAAGGAGAAATAGGAAAAATCCTTTGCCTTGTCTTTCAACTGTTGTTCCTTATTCTCTGTGATGTACTCAACATGCCGTGTCACTGTTCGTCTTGACAGGGAAACATTTTCAAACAGCTTTCTTGTCGGGGCAAAGTATTGCTGCAGAGTCAATTAAACATTATTTAATGAATTCGCCCTCAGCGAATGGTTTGCTATGTTTAGCAATTGTGTAGGACAGTACTTAGCTAGCACTCGCAATTCCGTCGTTTGCTGAATGCAGTTTTGTTAAAAGTCCTTGCTGCTTTTGCAACTGAGAAAGCAACTATTTCGATGCATTTGCCCTCTGCTCAGAAGACATATTCCTATATTTCTCTGCATGCTTCGTTTGGAAGTGTCGGGACAAGTTGTAGTCTTTCAAGACTGCGATGCTCTCCTTGCACACAGCTTTCCCTGATACCTCAAAGAAATATTTCGAAGTCCACTCTTGCTGTAACACCCTACATTCATTGTCTACTTTCTTTGAAAAACTCATTTTAGCACAACTTCTAGCTAGCTACTATTTGTAACGTGTGTCAGTCTGTCAGTCACTGCCTGTCCTCGTGCAGTTGTTACTTATAAGTGCCTTCAAAATAAATGTCCCTCAAGCGGTCGGAGTTAAATCATTATGCTTTTAATTTGAATAACAAATACTTTACTAATCGCAAATTCTTTATGTGATCTGAGCCTGAGTCCGCGGGCCATATTGAATCAGGTCGCAGGTCGGCCTTTGCAAACGCCTGCTCTAGGATAAAGTTACTTTTATCAATATATTTGCCTGCATTTACCCCCCCAAAATGAAAGGCTAGTTAGCTGTTAATGTGGCTATCATAAAGAACTACAAATGCCATAATGATCTGGACGAGACTGCCGAATCAAGGCAAAATATAGGATCTCTAGATTACCTATCTAATGTTAGGTAAATATAGTAATGAATAAATTGGCTGAATTTCTTTAAAATTGACAATTCTGTGAACTGTCTCATGCAAGTTTTAAATTGACACAGTACCTGTTAGCAAAGGTGTCAGCTTGCGATGGTCTGCAGGTGCTTGCAGGGATTTGTAGTTTTGCATGATGTCTACTTTGATCTTAATTTGCATTTTCGAGTCAGAGTTAATGGAAAATAATATATTGACAAATCACCTTGTCCGAGATAGAACATGGTTATCAAAACATCACGCCAGGGTAAGCCTACACGAAACACAGCACTTATTTTAAGTGTTTCATTTTTCACATAGGTGATTTTTAGATGGGTGGAAAACGATTGGAACCACTTTCCTGTTTGACCATTAGGTTATGGGTATTATATCACCTCCACTGTGGGGCTCTATGGCATTCCACATCCTTTTTGCAGTGGAAAATGTCCTGTCCCTACCCAAATGCTCTGTCTAAACGTAAATACGCCTCACTTGTGATAGGGTTTTGGAAATGTTTGGAACTTAATAAACATTTCAATTTCTGACTAAACAGCAAGTATAGTGTAGAGAATCATTGTACCATCTAAACCGCTGTGAAATATATCTTCCATAACCAAAAATATTGTAATTTAATTTGTTTGAATGAAAATGGTGTACAAAACCTAAAGTAAAGACGCAAAAACGAAACGGAAGCACAGAATTCGCACATAAAACATATCTACCTCTTCTTAGACTTGCTTTCAATGAGAATGACAGAGCTATAACACACATTTCTATGGGAATTTGACCCAGTGGCCAACAAGTTACATATTGCAGCTAACTTTCATATCAGCGACGAAAAAACACAAAAAAATACACTTACTGTACAGTTTATCAAAGTTACACCCTGCTGTGTTAAAAATAAAAAATAAATCCAATGGCGGGAGTTCGATTTAGCTCACCCGATTGACCCGGTAGGGGGCGTTTATCCGTGTAAAAAATGATTATTCGTTTTGACCACAGGCTGCCTCCCGGCTTTGTGGAGTGGGTAACAAGGTGGGATATCTCGCTTTATTAGCGGGGTGCTCTGCCATATATAACAATTACTTAAAACGAAATCCGAAATTCAAGAACATTGGGAAACGTCGGCACACCAAAATGTGGCCCGGTGATGCTCGATTTACAAATGTATCTTTTGGAATTTGAAATAGTATTTCTTACTGATGTGAAAGTTAAATCCCAAATGTTTCCAAAACCTTATCGCAAACGAGATTTTATGTTTCGAACCGTTAAAACAGTGCCGGGATTATAGTTTACAGTGAGCCAGTTATGGTCTACACATTTAACCGAAAGCCCTAAAGGGAGGCTATGCCCCCTAGGTTCTCGAGAGCTAGCTAGCTGTGTGTACATGCAAAAAATATATATTTGAAAGGAAATTACCCATGACAAGTGTGCTTACTCTGTTTAACTTCGAACAGCAGGCTCGAGCATTGATGTAGTCACATTCTAGATCGGAGAGGGTAATTACCTATTCATGAAGTTAAGGTATGTAAACTGTCTGGGCAGAGATGTATAAGGCTAACGTTTAGCTATACAGTAACAGTTTCTCTATATTCTGAATGTCAGCTAACTCAAGCGAGGACGCCATTGAATACTTAGGAATGTGTGAGTAACTAGTACTGACGGTCTGTTTAACCACTGAACTTTTGCTAGGAAAAAACAAGCAGCAGACACTGCATCTAAAATATGTCAACACTGCTGTTGACAGCCAGAATATCGACATTTTAAAATGCAAAGGACGAACAGGGCGTTGGCTAACTGGCCCTTGCTGGCTAGTTCGCTAACGTCCGTTTATCAAGACAGAGCACTACGGATTGGATTGATACGTCTGATCATGCTTAAACCACGGCCAACGTTAACTAGCACTTGTCTGCCACAGACAGGTACCCACAAAGCACGAGCGCCAAAACGTATTGATTGTAACAAAGGATAGTAATAGAGATCCAGTACACAACGTATTAGCTAATGTTCAAGAAAAGGATACGAAGTACACCGCCAGAAAAATCAGAGCACAGCAGTCGACCAGCGATAGAATGAACACAGCCGCCTCCATCTTTCGTCTTCCGCATTCACTGCTATTTCCGGGTATTTTGAAATTGGTGCAAAGGGTCAGGTTTTAACTATACTGCCACCTCTCGTACTGTAGTAGATCGTTTGGAAGGGGGTGGAGCGCCGCAAATTTAAGACCATACTTAGTCATTGTTCTCCCTCTTTACGTCTGGTCACCTTTGAGTGATGGGTCACCTTTGTTTGATACTGTTTTCCTTGATGTATTTGGCGTGGGCTACGGCCAAACAGTAGCCTGTGATGAGTTTGGTTAATACATCGGGAATTCGTAAACGCAATCCTCTGTCTGAACATTTGTTCATTTAGGATCTAGCCAGGTCATTACAGTATTTTTACTGACCAGAATATAACGTATTTTTTCTGACCACCATACGACCAGTTGGTCATAATTGTGACCACTATATTATGCAGCCTACTGGTCATAACCACCTGACTACTGCTTATAACCTACACTTTTTTTCTAAGAGTGTACTGTAAAATGTATTGCTGAGGATAAAGTTGGATATTGAAAACATTGTTCATTACATTTCTATTTGTTTCCATAGTCACCAATTAAAGTTAATCTGCAACATATTCTTACATTTTAAATGGATCAAACAATGGCAAAAACAAATCTACATCACAATTTTTTGCACATCTGCATACAGTAATTGTTTCAAAATTCACCCACAGATATTACATGAATATAAAGACTGGGACACATATAAAAGTCCCATTGTCTTATTTGATTAATGATTGATAAGCATGGTTTGATGGGGCAGAGCCTCACAAGGTCTTCTGAGCACAGAAGGCAATCTGGAGCATAGTGGCTCTCTTGAAGAGTCATGTGATGTGTCAGATCTGCAATGAAGAGAATCAGCGCATTACATCTGTATCAATTTTAGATTTTAAAAGAAAACTAGAAAAGGACATTCTTGAAGAAACTTTGTGGAATCCGCTGCCTATAGGTATTTCCATGGTGCTAGTTGACACATTTTGTGGCAGTTATAGCTTAAAGATGTCTTTAAAAAAAGAGCAAGATGCTCATATACATAGTTTGCACCCTTCTACACCACTGCGGTCAGGGGCATATTTTAGGACTTTCCAGCAACAGATCAACCTACTGAGTTTTCTGGCTTTTCATGGCACTTACTGTAAGCATAAAAAGAGAAGAAAATTAATTAATGATAGGCATAATGTGGGCATGCAGGACATTGTCGCGACTTTACCTTCAGTAATCTGATGACTTATTTATTTAATCCACTAACTATGTTGAATTGTTACCCGATTAAATTAATCATGTAACAATTAATTTAGGATTAGGATTTGGGGCACCATGGAATAAATTGTTTAAAGAGTTACCATCTCCCGAATTAAACTCTATAAGGTACAGTTGAAGTCGGAAGTTTACATACACTTAGGTTGGAGTCATTAAAACTCGTTTTTCAACCACTCCACACATTTCTTGTTAACAAATTACAGTTTTGGCAAGTCGGTTAGGGCAACTACTTTGTGCATGACACAAGTAATTTTTCCAACAATTGTTTACAGATAGATTATTTCACTTATAATTCACTGTATCACAATTCCAGTGGGTCAGTTTACATACACTAAGTTGACTGTGCCAGCTTGGAAAATTCCAGAAAATGATGTCATGGCTTTAGAAGCTTCTGATAGGCTAATTGACATCATTTGAGTCAATTGGAGGTGTACCTGTGGGTGTATTTCAAGGCCTACCTTCAAACTCAGTGCCTCTTTGCTTGACATCATGGGAAAATCAAACTAAATCAGCCAAGACCTCAGAAAAAATTTGTAGACCTCCACAAGTCTGGTTCATCCTTGGGAGCAATTTCCAAATGCCTGAAGGTACCACTTTCATCTGCACAAACAATAGTACACAAGTATAAACCCCATGGGACCCCGCAGCCATCATACCGCTCAGGAAGGAGACGCGTTCTTGCACAAACAATAGTACACAAGTATAAACCCCATGGGACCACGCAGCCATCATACCGCTCAGGAAGGAGACGCGTTCTGTCTCCTAGAGATGAATGTACTTTGGTGCGAAAAATGCAAATCAATCCCAGAACAACAGCAAAGGACCTTGTGAAGATCCTGGAGGAAACAGGCACAAAAGTATCTATATCCACAGTAAAACGAGTCCTCTATCGACATAACCTGAAAGGCCGCTCAGCAAGGAAGAAGCCACTGCTCCAAAACCGCCATAAAAAAGCTAGACTACGGTTTGTAACTGCACATGGGGACAAAGATCGTACTTTTTGGAGAAATGTAATCTGGTCTGATGAAACAAATATAGAACTATATGGCCATAATGACCATTGTTATGTTTGGAGGAAAAAGGGGGAGGCTTGCAAGCAGAAGAACACCATCCCAACCATGAAGCACGAGGGTGGCAGCAGCATATTGTGGGGGTGCTTTGCTGCAGGAGGGACTGGTGCACTTCACAAAATAGATGGCATCATAAGGAAGACAAATTATGTGGATATATTGAAGCAACATCTCAAGACATCAGTCAGGAAGTTAAAGCTTGGTCGCAAATGGGTCTTCCAAATGGACAATGACCCCAAGCATACTTCCAAAGTTGTGGCAAAATGGCTTAAGGACAACAAAGTCAAGGTATTGGAGTGGCCTTCACAAAGCCCTGACCTCAATCCTATAGAACATTTGTGGGCAGAACTGAAGAATTGTGTGTGAGCAAGGAGGCCTACAAGCCTGATTCAGTTACATCAGCTCTGTCAGGAGGAATGGGCCAAAATTCACCCAACTTCTTGTGGGAAGCTTGTGGAAGGCTACCCAAAGCATTTGACCCAAGTTAAACAATTTAAAGGCAACGCTACCAAATACTCATTGACTGTATGTAAACTTTTGACCCACTGGGAATGTGATGAAAGAAATAAAAGCTGAAATAAATAATTCTTTCTACTATAATTCTGACATTTCACATTCTTAAAATAAAGTGGTGATCCTAACTGACCTAAGACAGGGAATTTTTACTAGGATTAAATATCAGGAATTGTGAAAAACTGAGTTAAATGTATTTGGCTAAGGTGTATGTAAACTTCTGACTTCAACTGTATATATCTATTTCATCGATAAACAGTCACCTTATTAATCATTACCTCTTATCATATTCATAATTCTGAACCTCCTCCTCGTGTTGATTATTCAGGGTTCAGGATTCTGACCACTATGGACATGAGCTTCAGCTTTTCGTCTCTCTGGTCTAAAGGAAGATTAGTTTATTTCTTCACATCGTGTTGAGGTTCAAAGTTCCAACCATTTCAGACGTGTAGCGATTGCTCCACTCTAATGTGAATTTCATTACCAAGACTTGTTATGCACACTGGCCAAAGGGACGGCTCCTTCCGTCTGACACGCTCTTCTGACCTCACTCAGGGTGTGGCTAATTAATGTGCAACGGGTATGATTAGAAGTTATCTCTTATGACTCCTAAAATCAAATCCCTATCTTAACAAAGATACTTTCATCATTGTTCATATCATATGCACAAGGTATTGGATGGAAACTTGACAGATAAAGGGGGTTTCCTTTCCAAGTTACAGAATTTCATCCATACAGTTTTTAACGACATCACACAATGAAAAACAATATGACATTAGTTTTCTACATTTCCCCACTGACTATTCCCAACATTCTTTATGTTAGAATTATTGTTCCATTATCCACTTTTTGGACATTAGAGTTTTGGGTGGGCAAAAGTCTCTGGAGACAAAGGGACATTCCTTTAGCCAATACTGGAGGGTAGAGAGAGAGTCCTCTATTGCTTAATTTACGACCGGGTGTGGCGGTATCATCAAAACACCCACACCAGTTCCATCCTCCCCTCTGCGGGTGGGAGAAGGTCTGGTTATTGTCAGCCATTTCCAAGCTGATCTGACCCATTGTGATCCTCACAAGACAGTCATGACAACACGACAGAACAGTAACGCACAGTAAAATATCTTTAACAGAATCAACAAAAAGTCGTAGCAAAGGCATGTTTGCTCCTCTGTCCCTTCATATTGAAGTGGGAATTTAATGAATTAGTCATCAATCTGAAACATTTTAAGAAAGAGGATATCAACATTAGACAGAAGTTGGATAATGACAATTTTTAACCCATTTTAAATGGTAAAGTTTTGCTTAATCCTAATACATGTTGTGATATTCATACAACCTTTTAGAAACACACACTCCATAATCCTGAGGACATTGTCCCTGACAGAGGTTCCCCCAATTGAGGACAGCTTGGCAGTCTTAAAAAAAGAAAGCTACATGTAAAAATGTAATTATGTGTAAAGAGGCAATAAGGAGACAACAACATTATCTTGTTCAAAAGTTGTCTGACATATCATTTCTGCAACAAACATTGTTAGAAATGGGTGTTATTGGCAAATCTCTTCCTCTTTTCTGCAACTGCGCACGTATGTGAGTTTAAGTGAGCGACAGGGAGAATGAGCAAGAGAGAAGAGGAAGAATCTTTACATGACTCACCGAGGTAGGTGTCTTGTTGAATCAGGACACAAGGGTTTTGCACCTGAAAAAAAAAGGCGAGATAAAATAGGATTTGATTTGCTTTACAAAGTTATTCTATTAGAAGCAGTGCTATATCAATTGGATCTACCTACACTACACTCTTAGTGTTCCAAAAGGGTTCTTCGGCTGCCCCCATAGGTGCACCCTTTGAAGAACCCTTTTTGGCTCCAGGTAGAACCCTTTGGGGTTCCATGTAGACTCCTCTGCGGAAAGGGTTCTACATGGAACCAATAGGTTCTATCTGGAACCAAAAATGGTTTTTCAAAGGGTTATCCTATGAGGACAGCCAATGAACTCTTTTAGGTTCGAGATACCACCTTTTTTAAAATGTGCAAATCAACTCAGCCAAATCTCAGAGTTCTATTTAACCAGGTCAGCAACAACACAGCTGCTGTTAACATTATTATCTAGCTAGCTTGCTTGTCCAAAGTCCAGCAGCTAACCTCCGTAGCTAGCTAACACCAGTCAGCTAGCTAGCTAACAAAAAGGCAAAGAAAGGGCGTTAGCTATATTTGTTTATGGAAGGTTTGTTACACAAATAACTTCAGCCATTTGCTAGCTAGCTAGAGCCAAACAACAACTGCTGACCTTGACTCAGAAGCTAGCTAACGTTAGTTTACATCCAAATGCCAGTCCTACATTTTTGTAACACTACTAGTAGCTAGCTACTCCATAGACCAAGTTACAGTAAGAGCTAGCTAACTTAGCCACATTTCACTGTCAGACAGGACACTACTCAAACTGCTGAGAAAACAAATTGCTTGCTAATGACATTAACAGCGCCTCTGGCTCTGTTGTGCACTGACTGCAGTGTGCAAATGCGTGTTTGGTAGCATAAAACACTCACCAGTTTAACATCCATAACATCTGTCTTAGCTCTTATTGCAGGACTTTGACTGTGGGAAATCACCTTTCCAATCAGTCTATTATGTGTATTGGCCATTCATACTGCTCTCTGCAGCCTAACCTATGAATTGTGGACCCGTGAAATGGGGTATCCGCCTACTTAGTGACACTCACAGAACACAATTGTGTAGAGTTTACCACAAATATTAACGTCTTAGCTCTTATTGTGCTGAAAAACACCAATTAGTATAACAAAGAGAAACAAAATAATCATAGCAGAGTGTATCCACAACATACACACATGAAGAGTAAGAAATATGTACTCACATTTCCGAAGGACGCACATTGGCCTTGGCAAAAACAAAGAATGCTAACTAAAGGAAATCACAGGAGATGACTGGAACTTATAACTTTTCTCTAGTTACTTCCTTCTCCTCAGAGCTGGAGATCGCTCAGCATGCTCTGCTCCACTTTTCTACAAGCAAGGTGACACAGTGAGAGGGACATTTTTGGAGAAAGTGGATCCCTGCCATTTGGCTGTAGTCTCAGGCTGGGTAGAAAATTATTTTGGTACTGTTAAATCTGTAAAGGTAGCTCGAAGTGGACTTGTGACGTTTTTCTGTCCAGAGGGAGCGGATGTCTTGCTTCACGTGACTAGGGACAAGACCTGTGACTTGCTTTGCTTTTCGGAGCAGGAAGCCTTTGAAAGGAGTGATTACTGGGGTGGCGTTGAGGTGGAGAAACTGAAATGGAAAGTTCTCTGTGTCTGTGACGCCCTCTGATTGGTACGACGCAGACCCGATGGTGAGCGTGGTGAAACTGAGAAGACATTGTCTGTCCTTTTGAGTTTGGAAGCAGAATCTTTACCTGATAAAGTCATGTTAGGATATGTCAGTTATTCAGTCAGTCCAAATAACTTGTGCCGAAACCACTAAGGTGTTTCAGATTCATGTTGCAGCAGTGTGTAGGAGAGAGATCAGGAGATGTGAGAAGTGTGCAGGAGGGCATGGGACGAACGAATTTGTAGTATCGGTGGAAAAAACTGTGTCAATTGTGGGGGTGCCCATGTTGCTGGGGATCAGAAGTGCCCGGTGTGGGAGAGAGAAAGGTTGAGGTTGCCAGGGTCAGAGTAGAACAGAAGGTGTCGTATACTGAGGCAGTGAAGAGAGTTGAGGATGATTGGTCAAGGGTGAGTAGTAGGCCTAGGCCAATACAGAGTAATACAAATGTGTTTGTCAGTAAGTTTTGCTTCTTAGCGTTCATTGCCATGGTTATCAGCTGCAGAGAAGTACTTGGGTGTACAAGGTTTTACTGCAGAAGAGTTTCGAGGTGTGTTGAACGAAATAGTCCCTTTCTCCCAGTCCGTTGGCCTGGTGTAGGATCAGTTAGGGACAAAGTAGTGGAATGGGGTGGGGATTTAGATTTGTATTAAATAGTGGTGTATATACAGTACCATTTAAAAGTTTGGAAACACCTACTCATTCAAGGGTTTTTCTTTATTTTTACTGTGTTCTACATTGTAGACATCAAAACTACAAAATTACACAAAGGGAATCATGTGGTAAACAAAAAAGTGTTAAATATGTTATATTTTAGATTCTTCAAAGTAGCAACTCTTTGTCTTGTGGACAGCTTTGCACATGCTTGGCATTCTCTCAACCAGCTTCATGAGGTAGTCACCTGGATTGCTTTTCCAACAGTCTTGAAGGAGATCCCACATATGCTGAGCACTTGTTGGCTGCTTTTCCTTCACTCTGCGGTCCAACTTATTCCAAACCATCTCAATTGCGTTGAGGTCGGGTGATTGTAGAGGCCAGGTCATCTGATGCATCACTCTATCACTCTACTTCTTCGTCAAATAGCCCTTACACAGCCTGGAGTGGTGCTTTGGGTTGAAAAACAAATGATAGTCCCACTAAGCACAAAACAGATGGGATGGCGTATCGCTGCAGAATGCTGTGGTAGCCATGCTGGTTAAGTGTGCCTTGAATTCTAAATAAAGCAAAGCACTCCCACACCATCACACCTCCTCCTCCATGCTTCACAGTGGGAACCACACATGCAGAGATCATCCGTTCACCAACTCTGCATCTCATAAAGACATGGCGGTTGGAACAAAAAATCTCAAATTTGGACTCATCAGACCAAAGGACAGATTTCCACCGGTCTAATTTCCATTGCTCGTGTTTCTTGGCCCAAGCAATTTTCTTCTTCTTATTGGTGTCCTTTAGTAGTGGTTTCTTTCAGCAATTTGACCACGAATGCCTGATTCACACAGTCTCCTCTGAAAAGTTGATGTTGAGATGTGTCTGTTTCTTGAACTCTGAAGCATTTATTTGGGCTGCAATCTGAGGTGCAGTTAATTGCCGATTTCTGAGGCTGGTAACTCTAATGAACTTATCCTCTGTAGCAGAGGTAACTCTGGATCCTCCTTTCCTGTGGCGGTCCACATGAGAGCCAGTTTCATCATAGCGCTTGATGGTTTTAGCGACTGCACCTGAAAAACTTTCAAAGTTCTTGACATTTTCCGGATTGACTGACCTTCATGCCTTAAAGTAATGATGGACTTTCTTTTCTCTTTGCTTATTTGAGCTGTTCTTGCCATAATATGGACTTGGTCTTTTACTAAATAGGGATGTCTTCTGTATACCAACCCTACCTTGTCACAACACAACTGATTGGCTCAAACGCATTAATAAAGAAAGAAATTTCATAAATGAACTTTTAACAAGGCATACCTGTTCATTGAAATGCATTCCAAGTGACTACCTCATGAAGCTGGTTGACTGGTACTATGCGTGTAGGGTTAGTTGGTGGTGCAGTATTTTCCTTTCCCCCTTTCTTTTTTATTGTTTTATCACAAAATGTAAGTGATTGACCACACACTACCGCACAGTAGGTGGCGGTATGCACAATCAAAATGTGCGAACGCCATGATACCAAAGAAGAATATCATATATACCTTATATATACCTCATATATACCATATACCTTATGATATCATGATATCATAAGGTGAATGCACCAATTTGTAAGTCGCTCTGGATAAGAGCGTCTGCTAAATGACTTAAATGTAAATGTAAATAAGAAGTACACATAAGGCTTTGCATTTAGTCCAAAAAGTGTATTCCTATGCTGTTTTTTGCATATTACTTTAGTGCCTTGTTGCATACATATGCATATTTTTTCATTTCTTTTCACTCTGTTAAATCAGCATTGTGGAGTCAGTATAATGTTGTTTTATTTACTTGGCAACAATAAAATCACCAATGGTCTCATGGTGAAGCTGTTTCCTTCCTGTCCTGCAGCTCAGATCAGAAGGAAGACTGCATTTTTGATGTGTCTCAGTGGTTTAATACATTATCCACAGCATAATTATTAACGTCACCATGCATAAAGATATGTTCAATGTCTGATTTGTTATTCTTACCCATCAACAAATCACTGCACTTCTTTATGAGGCTTTCGAAAAGCTCCTTTGTCTTTGTAGTTGAATCTTTGCTTGAAATTCTATACTTGACTGAGAGAACTTACAGATGTATGTTTGGGGGACAGAGGAAGGGGTAGTTATTAAAAAATCATGTCAACCCCTATTATTTCATACAGAGTGAGTCTATATAACGTATGTGATTTGTTAAGCCAAATATTACTTCTGAACTCATTTAGGCTTGCCTAAAGAAATGGGGGAATACTTATGAAATGACTATATTTTAGTTATTTAATTTGTAGAATTTTCTTTTCACTTTGACATTATGGAGTATTTTGTGTATATCAATGACAAAAAATGCAATTAAATCTATTTCAATCCCACTTTGTAACTCACATTTTTGTTTTTTTGTTCAAGGGGGTGTAGACTTTCTATATACACTACTGTTCAAAAGTTTGGGGTCACTTAGAAATGTCATTGTTTGTTTTGCAAATGTTTTGTCCATTAAAATTACATCAAATTGATCAGAAATACATTGTAGTCATTGTTAATATTGTAAATGACTATTGTAGCTGGAAATTTCAGATTTTTTAATTAAATATCTACATAGGTGTACAGAGGCCCATTATCAGCAACCATCACTCCTGTGTTCCAATGGCACGTTGTGTTAGCTAATCCAAGTTTATCATTTTAAAAGGCTAATTGATCATTAGAAAACACTTTTGCAATTATGTTAGCACAGCTGAAAACTGTCGTCCTGATTAAAGAAGCAATAAAACTGGCCTTCTTTAGATTAGTTGAGTATCTAGAGCATCAGCATTTGTGGGTTCGATAACAGGCTCAAAATGTCCAGAAACAAAGAACTTCCTTCTGAAACTCGTCAGTTTAGTCTTGTTCTGCGAAATGAAGGCAATTCCATGAGAGAAATTGCCAAGAAACTGAAGATCTCGTACAATGCTGTGTACTACTCCCTTCACAGAACAGCGCAAACTGGCTCTAACCAGAATAGAAAGAGGAGTGGGAGGCCCCGGTGCACAACTGAGCAAGAGGACAGGTATATTAGTGTCTAGTAAGTCCTCAACTGGCAGCTTTATTAAATAGTACCTGCAAAACACCAGTCAATATAGTTTCAGCTTTGTGAACAAGGAGAGAGAGTTTGCTCTCTGAAAGGTTTCTTCAGCCATTGCCTGTATATCGGTCTCAAAACACAGGTTGGTCACACAATCTTTCTATTTCCCACACTCTATCTAGACAGTCATAATGTTTGGCTACTTTTCACTCTCATATGCATCACAAATGCCATCGTAACATTTATATCAATGAATACCTGTCACAGTAGTACAAATATTAGACTGTGATTGCATGGCTTGATTAAATGTTTTATTAGTAAAGTGAATGGTGAAATTTCCTGCCACCACACCCATTCTCCATTACTCTTTAGTGTATTTTGGAGGTCAGAGAATCCATTGCAGAGTAGTATGGAGCCTTGCTTGAGTTACAAAGTAAATGTAACTTGAGAATATAAATTACACTTGGCGGTGCCAAAGTTGCAGGTATTGGTACTGCTTTGTTTATTGCTGGCAACTATAAGCATACTGGGATATAATGTCCAGCTAGAGGCCAATGAAGCTATGGCCTTTGCTCTGGGCTCATTCAACCAAAAATCTAATGAGGAGTATCTCTACAAAGTTCTTCACTTCAAGTACAAACTGCTTCAGGTGAGCTCGCCAGAGTTTCCCCTAAAATTGGGAGTGTATGCTGAGCACACACTTTTTGGTTGTAATGGTTATAGAAATTGTGTAAGGTTCTGCTGTTTGTGTTTTCCATTGGTCATGCAGTAATGATAATGGTTGTCAGCGATAGCTGTAGCCTACTGTATGTTGTTGTCTAATGTATGATTGTTCCTGAACCAATTAACTTTTTCTTGTCATTAATGCAAATTATGATTGGAAAGGAATTCATCTTGAATGCACGGATCAGACTAACCAATTGCAAAAAGGGAGAGGTGCAGAAAGATAGTGTCACGCCCTGACCGTAGAGAGCTTTTTATGTCTCTATTTTGGTTTGGTCAGTGTGTGATTTGGGTGGGCATTCTATGTTCCTTTTTCTATGTTTTGTATTTCTTTGTTTTTGCCGGGTATGGTTCTCAATCAGGGACAGCTGTCTATCATTGTATCTGATTGGGAACCATACTTTGGTAGCTTTTCCCCACCTATGCTTTGTGGGTAGTTGTTTTCTGTTTAGTGTTTAGCACCTGACAGGACTGTTTCGGTTTCGTTTCTCACTTTGTTATTTTTGTTCTAGTGTTCAGTGTAAATAAAAATCATGAACACTTACCACGCTGCGCTTTGGTCCGATTCCTCATCCGACGACGACATCCGTTACAGATAGTCCCTCTGGCACTGATAAGGCAATGGTAAAATCTAAGGTAAAGTGTTTATCATAACATAAATAACAACTTTACTTGACACCCAGCATCATAACACGTTATGACACGGTCATAACCATGTCATAACAGCTGACATAACTTGTCATAACCTGTCATAATATGGCCATAACACTGACACATATATTTAAACCTGTTGTGACAATATTAGGTTGTTTTATGGATGGTTATGACACCTACATAAGACTGTCAAAACTCACAAAACCTACCACACAAGACAAACCTTTCCATTTCCATTTTCCATTTGAGTCATTTAGCAGACGCCGTTATCCAGAGCGACTTCCATTACACCATAGCCTACTTGTCAATATTATGTTTGTTATATAACATTTACTGAAATTGACCATATTAAAGTATTATTGTAATTATGCCTAAATTGATGTCAGACATGCACCTACCCTAATGCTCTTTTGCTGGGATGAATGCAGGAGCAGATTTCAGAAGCAGGACAAGACACCCTTTTTTTGACTGATGACTGACATAAGGGCATGTACGTGATAGGCCTATATGATTATGATGGTCATAATGCTTCTTGACAGTGTCATAAAGTGTATTTTCTTAGTCCAAGTAAAGTGACATCGGATGGTCATAAAGCTTCTTGACAGTATCATAAAGTGTATTGTCTTAGTCCAAGTGAAGTGGCACAGGATGGTCATAATGCTTCATGACAGTGTATTTTCTACAAGTTATTTAAGATATGATGAAAAAAAAACATGACTGTAAAGAATTCATTACAAGAACAACAAAGGACTTAAGAAACACATTTTCAAACAAAAGGAAACCTCTTGGCAGGGAAAAAATAAATTTGAATAAATGTGGGTTTTGACACTCTTATGTAGGTGTCATAACCAAACATAAAATAACGCAATATATGTCATGACAGTGATATGACAGGTAATGTCAGCTGTTATGCCATATTATGACAGGGTTATGACTGTCATAACATGTTATGAAGCTGGGTGTCAAGGAAAGTGTTACCTAACAATAGGCTAATTAGTATGAAAGAATTATGTTGTAATGCATGTGTTGTGCAGTTGAACATTCTGTCAGTCTTTCTAAGGAAACCTATTTCTTCTGTTTCAGATGTTGGGGTGCTGCTTTGTAGTGTTGCTATACAAGAGCAAAATGGTGTTGGCTCAGAATGTTTGCAAACCAATGTAAAATTAGTCCCTGAAGCATCAAAATGTCTAGTCATTCTCTGGTGACTGGTCTGAATTTGACTGGAGCCTAGCTTATCTACTATTATTGTGTAAATGTCATTCAATTCCATAGTTTGTGTCTTGGGACCACAAATTATTTAATGTTCTAGATTATTGAAAATAAACTGCCAGATAATTTGTTTGGCCTCTACCTCTGTCAGTACATTTGGTTACGTTTTTGTGTCAAAGGGTCATTTTGTGAGAGGGAAGCCCGGACTGAAAGAAACCCCTTGCTCCATTTCCCTTTGACCTTAGTGTTCAGTGATTGCAGATCTGTAAACCCCAGAAGGGTGTAAGCAATAATGCGTATGCTCCCCGAATGTAGTTATATTACCATATTGATTGCACCTATCCTGTTTGTATAGATCTGCAAACCCCAAGAGGTTAGGACCTTGGAGGTGGCGAAAAATAGTTTTCGGACCGGTCCACAGAGACACAGCTCCCACTGGAGGATGCTGTGTCCTGACATTCCATCGCCGCATACATCATTCATCAGAGGCCCATAGGGTGTTTCGCGTGGCAGCCATGGCGGTGCCCCTTGCGCATTTCGATGATGAGTGCCACGATTTTAAGGAATTTGAGCCGGTTTCAGAGCAGGGGACTCGTATGGACCGAGTAAAGTTGGTTGTCGAGCAGGTGACAGGCGTTGTGATGGTCCTTCCAGAGCTTAACAACAGCTTTTCGAGCGAAATGGGCAGTTTAAAGTCCATGGAAGATCTGGTGAACAATTTCGACGAGAAATTGACAGTGTGTTTCCGAAATTTCAACACCAAAACTGAGAACATTGCCCCTGTAAACATTATCGCCGAGGATACAACACTGAGGAACGACGAGTGAGTATGCGAAGTGACTCGTGGCCAAAGTTAGTTCGTCCCTTGCAACATACTATCAAATTTCAATGTCTCGCTCTGCATAATTGCGTTCCCCTCATACATGCAGTCACGTGTATTGATAGTTTATAGCTAGCTGCCAACATTCAACATTGTATTAGAAAGGCGTTAATCATATTTACACCTATTCAATAATATTGCTATAGACTTACAGTAATGCTACATACCTTTCACTAGAAGTTTACGTTTATAATTATGCTTTTCATGCATTATTGTTGCTATGCACACTGTCAGTTATGCTGATGATTTGTCAATAAGCAATGTTATCAGTGGTCATGTGACTTCTCCGTCAAACTAGATTTTAGAACTCACATAATCTCAGTTGAAAACATGTCCGTGCATGGTGTCCCAAATATGCCTAACAAAGACATCCCACTAAACTCTAGATTAGAATGTTGACCCAAATACCCTTCCCTGGAGTTCAGAATAAATAGGACAATTCACATTTATCCCCTCCTAAAAGATAAAAGATTTGGATAATGTCTTGGGTAGAGATAGTTGATCCCACTGATCTGTTTGTGGTTAATAAATAGTTAGCCTAATACTATGCTGTTTATAAATGATACATTAGTTATTAATGCCTCACCCTTCCCCTTTTCACTATTCATAATACTGTCTTAAAGCAGTGCGGCTGTAGCATAATCAACAGCCCAAACATATCGCACAGCTGGAGGATTAGTCCTAATTTTACTGCTTCCAATGTATGTTTTTGATTGAAAATGTACAGCATCATCTGGGTAAATCTTTTGTGAGATGTTTGTGACCTTTGTGGCATCTGTCACTTAGCAACCAATATTTGGCTACATGCACAGTGCAGCGTCATTATCACAAAAATAACCACTGTTGACCATTATTAGAAGTTAGCGATCACTTCTCTACATGGGCTTTGGACCTACAGACGGTAGTGTTCACGTTTATGTGTCTCTCATCTCATTTCCCCCACAGGATCTGGAATGCTCTTGCAGATAATTATGGTAATGTCATGGCAGTGGACTGGAAACAGTCTAGAACGCGCTCCCTCCATCTCCCCAGTCTAAACCTCGAAAACAAACCAGTGAGTCAAGTTCTTGCTTCATAGAGGGCTCTCTCTTTGCCCCTTTCCTTCCACCCCCACTCTCTCTCTCTTTCTCCCTATATCCCCACCACTCCCTCTCCCTGCCCCTACCTTCCTGTCCAATCTGTTTATCGCTCCAATCTAAAATTCAGATTTCATTGTGCCAGGATTTAGTTTTGATTAAATCCCCTCCCCCTGACCTGTCAGAGGGTAGATGATGTAACACTGGAGCTGTCCGACGATGAGGAGCTGAGGGAACAGATGGATATGCACACCATCATCGTCTCCTGCCTCAATGACGAACCCCTCTTCACCGCAGAACAGGTAGGGCTACCCACCAATTTACCAACCTACCAACCCACAGCTCTGCCTGGAATAGACCAAGATTGACCTGCACTTTATCAAAGATAGAATACAGTGGAGCAGAGCTGGGTATGGGGCTTGTGCCTGTTGCTTGAATGTGCTTCACATAGACAGATGACAGGTGGACTGAGCCGGGGTTTGTGTGTTAACCAGAGTTGGGGTCTATTCTATTGACATTTCCAGTCAATTCAGGAATAAAACGTATGGAATAGCACTACATGGAGAAATTCTATGTCCAATGCAACAGACAGGAATAGAAATGGAATTGATCCCAAATGTGTGCTGTTACCGTGTGTATTGTAGGTTATTGAGGAGATAGAGGAGATGATGCAGGACTCTCCTGACCTGGAGGCAGAGCAGAACCACCCCTCTCAGTCAGACCTCTCCATGCTCTCTCTAGACATCCAGCGCTCCAGAACAAACCACAGCTATGAAGAGCGTGAGTATATCTCTGTCAGTTAGGTGTGTGTGTGTGTGTGTGTGTGTGTGTGTGTGTGTGTGTGTGTGTGTGTGTGTGTGTGTGTGTGTGTGTGTGTGTGTGTGTGTGTAAATGTATGATGTGTGTGAGTGTGAGTGTGTGAGAGCGAGTGTGTGAAAGTGTGTGTGTGTGCACGCCTGTATGCTACATGTTCGTGTGGGAGTGGGAGAGCGAGGTTGAAAGTGTGTTTTCGCCCTGTGTGTGTGTGTGTGTGTGTGTGTGTGTGTGTGTGTGTGTGTGTGTGTGTGTGTGTGTGTGTGTGTGTGTGTGTGTGTGTGTGTGTGTGTGTGTGTGTGTGTGTGTGTGTAAATGTAAATGGTGTGAGGGAGTGGGAGAGCGAGGTTGAAAGTGTGTTTTCACCCTTATGCTACATTTCTGTGTGTGTGTGTGTGTGTGTGTGTGTGTGTGTGTGTGTGTGTGTGTGTGTGTGTGTGTGTGTGTGTGTGTGTGTGTGTGTGTGTGTGTGTGTGTGCAGGAGAGAGGACCCTGTGTGTATCAGAGCTGAATGAGAGACTAGAGGAGGTGGAGACGGCCATCAGACGTTACAGTGAGGAGCTGATTCAACACCTGGCCCTCAGGGACGAACTGGACTTTGAAAAAGAGGTGAAGAACAGCTTCATCTCTATCCTGATAGATGTGCAGAACAGACAAAAGGAACACAAGGAACTACTGAAGAAAAAGAAAAAACTCAAGAGTGGTGCCGGGGCCCCGCAGGGCCGACCAGAGAGAACACAAGCACTAGGATCAGTGAGTGACACCATCCATGCTGTGCGTGCACACACACACAAACACACACACAATGCCTGCTGATCCACTGTTTTATGGCATTGCTTACATTTAGAGTGGACAGTTTTAGTAACCTTTTAAAATGTATTCAAACCATATACAACTAATTTCTTGCTTGTGCAGATGTCCCCCCTTATTACTATCTTGATACCTTATTACTTTGCTCTTTTTACAAACGAATTTACTGGTTTATTGTTTTGGGGATATTGACCTTTTAAACCTTGCATATGGTTCCTTCTCTCTTCACCTGCTTGTTTCCTGTTTGTGTGCCTCTTACTTCCCGTTTCTCTGCATCACTTCCTTCCTCTCTAGCGCTTCAGCATGGAGGGGCTCTCCTCTGCCATTCAAAATGGCTTCCGGCAAACTTTTGGGAGTGGTTACATTGAAAGACAGGTGCCTATATTTCTCTCTTTCTCTCTGTCTGTTGCCCTCTTCATTGGTGCTGTGTGTGTTTTTGTTGGTCAACTAGATGGTAATTGTACATGAAGTACAATTGGTGGGACTTGCTTTAACTCTTTAGAAGTATTTTTGTGTTAGTGGTAGAAGTTTAAAACGTTTTACTTTACTATTTAAAGCAAAGCAGTTGCATATAGTCAACGTTTATTGTAGTAAAATAATTACTTTGATAAACTACTATATCAACCGTATTCATTTGGATTGTAGAGCAGTTAGATCACAAAAATGTCTCAGCTACAGTTGTTGGGTGTGAAAACTAAAAGAAGAAACACATAGAACAAAGCATTATTTTGTTAGAAGATGGGAATAAAAAGCAGGATCATATGGACAACACTCTTAGGAAAGCAAAGAAACTCTGAATCAATCATGCTGTGGGTTTCAGATCAATAGATGCACGATTTACATTTGAAGTTTGATTTTAGGTGAATGATGATGTAATGATTAAAAAGTTGTACGCCATTATTTTGGGAGAGAAATATCTAGTGGTGACAACTCTTTAAAAGTATTTGTGTGGTAGTTGAAGAACTACAGTGCCTTCAGAAAGTATTCACACCCCTTGACTTTTTCCATATTTTGTTGTGTTACAGCCTGAATTTTAAATGGATTAAATTGTGATTGCGTGTCACTGGCCCACAATACTAGTTACTCCACAATACTAACCTAAAAGACAGAGAATAAAGAAGGAAGCCTGTACAGAATACAAATATTCCAAAACATGCATCCTGTTTGCAATAAGGCACTAAATTAAAACTGCAAAAAATGTGGCAAAGAAATTAACTTCATGTCCTCAATACACAGTGTTGTGTTTGGGGCAAATCCAACACAACACATAATTTTTAAGCATGTGGGTGGCTGCATCATGTTATGGGTATGCTTGTCATCAGCAAGGACTATGGAGTGTTTTAGGATAAAAAGATACGGAACAGAGCTAAGTACAGGCAAAATCCTACAGGAAAACGTGGTTCAGTCTGCTTTCCTACAGACACTGGGAGACAAATTCACCTTTCAGCAGGACAATAACCTAAAACACAAGGCCAAATCTACACTGGAGATGCTTATCAAGATGACATTGAATGTTCCTGAGTGGCCTAGTTACAGTTTTGACTTAAATCGTCTTGAAAACCTATGGCAAGACTTGAAAATGGCTGTCTAGTAATGTTCAACAACCAACTTGACAGAGCTTGAAGAATTTTAAAAAGAATAATGTGCAAATATTGTACAATCCAGGTGTGCAAAGCTCTTAGAGACTTACCCAGATAGACTAACAGCTGTAATTGCTGCCAAAGGGGATTCTAACATGTATTGACTCGGGTGTTAATACTTATTTATGTAAATGAGATATTTCCTTATTTTTTTTTTTTTTTAAGTATACTAACATTTCCAAAAACATGTTTTCACTTTGTTGTTATGGGGTATTGTGTGTAGATGGGTGAGAAAAATAAATATTTAATCCATTTTGAATTCAGGCTGTAACACAACATAATGTGGAATAAGTCAAGGGGTATGAATACTTTCTGAAAGCAGTGTATTAAGGCTGACCCCAGTTAGTTGATTGTTTGGTCGATATGCTGTTGGTCGACCAAGATTTATTTAGTCGAGCAGTGGAAAATATACACTACATGACCAAAAGTATGTGGATACCTGCTCGTCAAACATCTCAATTCAAAAATCATGGGCATTAATATGGAGTTGGTCCCCCCCTTTGCTGCTATAATAGCCTCCACACTTCTGGGAAGGCTTTCCACTAGGGCTGGGCGATATGGCCTAAAACTCATATCTCGATTTTCTCAAACTTATGGGAGATTCACAATATATATATACAGTGGGGAGAACAAGTATTTGATACACTGCCGATTTTGCAGGTTTTCCTACTTACAAAGCATGTAGAGGTCTGTAATTTTTATCATAGGTACACTTCAACTATGAGAGACGGAATCTAAAACAAAAATCCAGAAAATCACATTGTATGATTTTTAAGTAATTAATTTGCATTTTATTGCATGACATAAGTATTTGATACATCAGAAAAGCAGAACTTAATATTTGGTACAGAAACCTTTGTTTGCAATTACAGAGATCATACGTTTCCTGTAGTTCTTGACTAGGTTTGCACATACTGCAGCAGGGATTTTGGCCCACTCCTCCCTACAGATCTTCTCCAGATCCTTCAGGTTTCGGGGCTGTCGCTGGGCAATACGGACTTTCAGCTCCCTCCAAAGATTTTCTATTGGGTTCAGGTCTGGAGACTGGCTAGGCCACTCCAGGACCTTGAGATGCTTCTTACGGAGCCACTCCTTAGTTGCCATGGCTGTGTGCTTCGTGTCGTTGTCATGCTGGAAGACCCAGCCACGACCCATCTTCAATGCTCTTACTGAGGGAAGGAGGTTGTTGGTCAAGATCTCGCGATACATGGCCCCATCCATCCTCCCCTCAATACGGTGCAGTCGTCCTGTCCCCTTTGCAGAAAAGCATCCCCAAAGAATGATGTTTCCACCTCCATGCTTCACGGTTGGGATGGTGTTCTTGGGGTTGTACTCATACTTCTTCTTCCTCCAAACACGGCGAGTGGAGTTAGACCAAAAAGCTCTATTTTTGTCTCATCAGACCACATGACCTTCTCCCATTCCTCCTCTGGATCATCCAGATGGTCATTGGCAAACTTCAGACGGGCCTGGACATGCACTGGCTTAAGCAGGGGGACCTTGCGTGCGCTGCAGGATTTTAATCCATGACGGCGTAGTGTGTTACTAATGGTTTTCTTTGAGACTGTGGTCCCAGCTCTCTTCAGGTCATTGACCAGGTCCTGCCGTGTAGTTCTGGGCTGATCCCTCACCTTCCTCATGATCATTGATGCCCCACGAGGTGAAATTTTGCATGGAGCCCCAGACCGAGGGTGATTGACCGTCATCTTGAACTTCTTCCATTTTCTAATAATTGCGCCAACAGTTGTTTCCTTCTCACCAAGCTGCTTGCCTATTGTCCTGTAGCCCATCCCAGCCTTGTGCAGGTCTACAATTTTATCCCTGATGTCCTTACACAGCTCTCTGGTCTTGGCCATTGTGGAGAGGTTGGAATCTGTTTGATTGAGTGTGTGGACAGGTGTCTTTTATACAGGTAACGAGTTCAAACAGGTGCAGTTAATACAGGTAATGAGTGGAGAACAGGAGGGCTTCTTAAAGAAAAACTAACAGGTCTGTGAGAGCCGGAATTCTTACTGGTTGGTAGGTGATCAAATACTTATGTCATGCAATAAAATGCAAATTAATTATTTAAAAATCATACAATGTGATTTTCTGGATTTTTGTTTTAGATTCCGTCTCTCACAGTTGAAGTGTACCTATGATACAAATGACAGACCTCTACATGCTTTGTAAGTAGGAAAACCTGCAAAATTGGCAGTGTATCAAATACTTGTTCTCCCCACTGTATATCTCAATTTTTTAAAATGTTTTCTCTAAATAAGCTTTGTTGTACAATTTAAAGGTAAAATACACTGTATTTTAAACAGTCAGCAAAATCTAATGAATTCAGAACTTGTGAAATTATACCTAGGCTGAATATATGCCGTAAAACAACCATAAGACCCACTAATAATTTAATTATTTTATCAAAATAGTTGTACCTTCTTTTTTGTAATAATCACTGATTATAATCACTGTTTGTCAGAGAGGAAGAAGTGATCTCTCACCTTTGTTTTTGTGAGTTGGGAGAAAGAGGTGAAATGAGAGGTTTCACTCTCGCTAAAATCTGTCCAAAATAAGGCCAATGTGTTTCTATGCGCTTATTTTGAACCTAAGCTTGTCGCCTGCACTCCCTCCTTTCAAAAAACCGACTCCTGTTGTTAGGGCGGAGACATGAGCATCTTGTCATTATATACAGATCTCTGGTGTAAATGGGAAGGTGCACAGCATAGAAGGGAGCGAACGAGACGAGACCAAAAAGACAACATGAGAACAAGCGGACATAAGTGCTCATGAAAACGAAAAATACAAAAAACCTTGATTCTGCGATACAGGCATTTGGAATGTCGCGTAAAAACATTAATTCGATATATAGCCTAGCCCTATTTTCCACTAGATGTTGGAACATTGCTGCAGGGACTTGCTTCCATTCGGCAGTGAGTGTTTTGCAACCGAAGACAGAGGATTTTTACGCGCTACGCACTTCAGCACTCGGTTGAGCCTTTGTTTGCGACTGAGCCATTGTTGCTCCTAGACGTTTCCACTTCACAATAACAGCACTTACAGTTGACCGGGGCAGCTCTAGCAGGGCAGAAATTTGACGAACTGACTTGTTGGAAAGGTGGCATCCTATAACGTTGCCATGTTGAAAGTCACTGAGCTCTTCATTCTACTGCCAATGTTTGTCTATGGAGATTGCATGGCTGTGTGCTCGAATTGATACACCTGTCAGCAACTAGTGTGGCTGAAATAGCTAAATCCACTAATTTGAAGGGGTGTCCGCATACTTTTGGCCATGTAGAGTATATAAACAAATTATGGCACACAAGAAACCTGTCTGATTCACGCCTGTCTGAGTAGACTAATCTATTGCAGAGGCCGCGGGGATGGCACACCAGTATCACCAGTAGTACATTTACTGTTAACTCCCATAATTTCTAATCTACAATGTTTGTTTGGATTTGGTAATTTCTGTTAATGTACTCAATATATTATTATTATTATTATTACAGTTTTACCATTGTCATTGTAGGAGTGGACACGTTGTTTGCAGAGCGCACAACTTAGGCGGTGAGAAAAAAAGTTATGGTTTATTTCATTCCATTTATGAGTTGTCAATTTATTAATTGTCTTTGTTTGGAGCACTCCTGTCAATCTTGAGTAAGGGACACACAACTGATTACGCATATAGAAGTAGGACTACTCTACTTGGTCTGCGAGCAAATGTTTGTCTATAATTGTGCCCATTTCAGGATCTAATACTATTTATGATTGTCTTAACTCACCATCACTGTGGAATTTCTGAAAGTAATTTTTTCTTCACATCAAGCAGCGAGTAGACAAAGTCTGTTTTTACATCCATTGAAAATGACAGTTGTTCCTCAACACAGCCTATTTGAAACATCTTTCCAGCTCGCTCCCTTTCGATTACCGCTCAGCATGAAAGGGGAAGAAATGTCATGCTCTGATCCGGTGGAAGCGTCATAAAATAGGTCTACCTGATTACTTCTTATCCCTTGTGCAAAATAGCCTGCAGCTGTGTCTGTCTGTCTAGAGTTCACTGGAGCTGGAAACTCTGAGGACCCAGAATATTTTATACAATGTTGCAAGTTTGCTAGCAGGAGCTTCAGGCCAGACCAAGTTAATATAATAGCTGACACAATGCAAGTTCCTTGCAGACAGGTCATGCATAGCCAATGTGATTTAGATTATATTTATTTTTATCAGGATATTTTCTACCTGCAGGTTGCAATGTTTTTATTTGTTGTAGGCTATTTTTACATATTGGCAATGAAAATAAAAGTTACTTTTAGATTTGTATCATTTTCATTTAGATATAATTTAGATTTACCACATAACATTCATTTTGAGATATGAAGACTTTATTATAAATTACATTAAATTAAAGTTCCATGTAAATGTGCATATTAAAATCATAACTGGCATGTAAGATCAGTAGAAATGGTATGATAACTTGGCACTCCAAATGGAAAAGGTTGCCGACCGCTGGTGTAGCCCATTACCGGCAACTTCAGGAGCTTAACAGCAGAGACAGAATCTGAGAAAGCCAGCAACAACGGGAGGAGGAAAGTCAGGAAAATTTGTTTTTCTTCTGGGTAGGCTATATTGATCTCTGGCTCTCTCTTTAGTAATTTATGTCCTCATTTTTAATTGCGGTGCTTAAAGCATCAGACAAGCTCAGTAGCCTACATATAGTTGATTTTATTCAAACATAGGATGTGGAAAAATACTATTTAAATTTTTTGGACCAAATCAGACGACTCTTGGTCAACTAAGATTGTTTTAGTCGGGGACAGCCCTACACTGTATGTATAATATATTTGTATGTAGACCTACTGATAGCTAGCTGTAATTCCAGCTAATAAATAATTTTCTTATGCTAAAAGTACATTTCCTGAAGTTAACACGGTGTGTTTGCTATCTTGTTTTATAGTGTGTATGGTTTTGAAATACGTTATAGTAGTGGTAGTGCCTGCAGTAGTAATGTTGGTGATTGGTTATAGTTGAAAAAGTAGGTAGATGAAAAGCTAGGATAGTCTGAACATATGAAAGTTGGTTTGGTGTATCTAGCTTGAACGGTTCAGAAGTTGCTGTTGGTGGGTTCTTTTACGGAAATGTATGCAATTGTATATACTGTAGTTATAGTTTATAAAAGTTTTAAAGAATTTTAAGTTAGGAAAGCCTGAACATGTGAAAGTTGTCGGTAGTGTCTGCAGTAGTAATGGTGGTGACTGGTTATAGTTCAAAAGGTAGGTAGATGAAAATATTGTTTGATTGGTTAGTTGGGAGGTTAGGATAGCCTGAACTTGTGAAAGCTGGTTTGGTGTGTCTAGCTTGAACGGTTCAAGAGTTACAATTATTGTTGGTGGGTATTATATGCTAATTTATGCTAATTTAAGTGTTTATAATTTATAGTGCAGACCAGAGCTAGTGCGAACCAAATTGATTTGCAATGACTCCAGTGATATCGTCATTTCAACATATTTATTGTATAAAATGGTAGCCTACAATGGCATATATATTACTAGGTTTACTTGATGGCCAACAGAGGCAAATGTATAATGTCAGTTTCATTGAAGACTTTTCCCCATAAAAAGAACCAGACGAGGAAGTTCCATAACTACCATTTAAAATGACCACTCGGGCAGCCCCTGAGACCCATGAACTGAGCATGCATAAAGCACTTTGCTTGATACCTAAGCAGTCAACTTTAGGATGCAGTTTAAACCAAGCGGATTTATGTAATGCGTTCTAGTGCGCCCAAAGTCATTTTCCAGTGCTTTGTCTCCATTATTTCTTGATGTGCATCAGTTCTAGAGTATGAACATATTTTATGGAAAAAGGTGGCTCCATAATGACAATCTAAACAGCCTACCTACAAGTGGTAAAAAAGTTGTCACAACGTACGCGCGTGCTGTTCTCGTTCCTCTCGCTCACCTGACTCAGCCAATAACTGTAGTGCTCTCTCAACACACACACCACTCCTGATCTCTCAATCACTCAGCAACTGCATGACTCACTGCCTACAGTCAGGAGCAGGTCACAGTGAAATATATATGTTTTAAGAAAAATGCCATGGCGGCTGCGGTGCAATTTAGAAATAGACCAAAAACCCGCGACCAGTACATTTTCACCCGCGACATCGTTTTCCAAGTAGCCCAGGAAACTGCGAACATGGCAACATTGATGAGAAGTGATTGGGTGAAATATGAAGAGAGTGAACAGTGGCAGTTGTTTTCCAAGGCAAAAGTTTCTAGGCAAGTTGCCTTGGCAGGCCTGCTCCTCCCTCCATGGCTAAAGCCAGTGTGAAAACATGCTAACAAACATTTGTGCTTTGACACTAAATAAATACCGCACTCTGACCCACAAAAGTTATTTGCTAGATTCATGATAGTGTTGTTAGACAAAGCAAGGAAAGTGAACTTCAAAACGTGTTTCAGTTTTAATGGAATATGCAGCTGTTGTTGGTAAGTAATGAACCTGCTAGCTTCTGACATGACTAACATCATCTATAAAGAGAGCAGTTGATGGGTTACTAAAACAGCTCTATCGATTGATTGGTAGAAACTATTCTTAATCCGTTGCCAGATTTGAATAGCAGAGAAGTAGACGAAGTGTCATACCCACAACCTGCCCGCTTGACCCTATCCCCTCCTCTCTTCTCCAGACCATTTCCGGAGACCTTCTCCCTTACCTCACCTCGCTCATCAACTCATCCTTGACCGCTGGCTACGTCCCTTCCGTCTTCAAGAGAGCGAGAGTTGCACCCCTTCTGAAAAAACCTACACTCGATCCCTCCGATGTCAACAACTACAGACCAGTATCCCTTCTTTCTTTTCTCTCCAAAACTCTTGAACGTGCCGTCCTTGGCCAGCTCTCCTGCTATCTCTCTCAGAATGACCTTCTTGATCCAAATCAGTCAGGTTTCAAGACTAGTCATTCAACTGAGACTGCTCTTCTCTGTGTCACGGAGGCGCTCCGCACTGCTAAAGCTAACTCTCTCTCCTCTGCTCTCATCCTTCTAGACCTATCGGCTGCCTTTGATACTGTGAACCATCAGATCCTCCTCTCCACCCTCTCCGAGCTGGGCATCTCCGGCGCGGCCCACGCTTGGATTGCGTCCTACCTGACAGGTCGCTCCTACCAGGTGGCGTGGCGAGAATCTGTCTCCGCACCACGTGCTCTCACCACTGGTGTCCCCCAGGGCTCTGTTCTAGGCCCTCTCCTATTCTCGCTATACACCAAGTCACTTGGCTCTGTCATATCCTCACATGGTCTCTCCTATCATTGCTATGCAGACGACACACAATTAATCTTCTCCTTTCCCCCCTCTGATAACCAGGTGGTGAATCGCATCTCTGCATGTCTGGCAGACATATCAGTGTGGATGACGGATCACCACCTCAAGCTGAACCTCGGCAAGACGGAGCTGCTCTTCCTCCCGGGGAAGGACTGCCCGTTCCATGATCTCGCCATCACGGTTGACAACTCCATTGTGTCCTCCTCCCAGAGTGCTAAGAACCTTGGCGTGATCCTGGACAACACCCTGTCGTTCTCAACTAACATCAAGGCGGTGACCCGTTCCTGTAGGTTCATGCTCTACAACATTCGCAGAGTACGACCCTGCCTCACGCAGGAAGCGGCGCAGGTCCTAATCCAGGCACTTGTCATCTCCCGTCTGGATTACTGCAACTCGCTGTTGGCTGGGCTCCCTGCCTGTGCCATTAAACCCCTACAACTCATCCAGAACGCCGCAGCCCGTCTGGTGTTCAACTTTCCCAAGTTCTCTCACGTCACCCCGCTCCTCCGCTCTCTCCACTGGCTTCCAGTTGAAGCTCGCATCCGCTACAAGACCATGGTGCTTGCCTACGGAGCTGTGAGGGGAACGGCACCTCCGTACCTTCAGGCTCTGATCAGGCCCTACACCCAAACAAGGGCACTGCGTTCATCCACCTCTGGCCTGCTCGCCTCCCTACCTCTGAGGAAGTACAGTTCCCGCTCAGCCCAGTCAAAACTGTTCGCTGCTCTGGCACCCCAATGGTGGAACAAACTCCCTCACGACGCCAGGTCAGCGGAGTCAATCACCACCTTCCGGAGACACCTGAAACCCCACCTCTTTAAGGAATACCTAGGATAGGATAAAGTAATCCTTCTAACCCCCCCCCCCCCTTAAAAGAGTTAGATGCACTATTGTAAAGTGGTTGTTCCACTGGATATCATAAGGTGAATGCACCAATTTGTAAGTCGCTCTGGATAAGAGTGTCTGCTAAATGACTTAAATGTAAATGTAAATGTAAACTTTTTGCCTAAAGTGGTACACATTTCAGTTGTTTATACAAAGTTTCAGAAAATGTTGTTGATGTTGTTACTAAAATAGCAGTAACTTTGTATCAGAATAAGATATTTTTGCTTTGCATTCAGATTTGAAAAGCAGAGAAGTAGATGAAGATTTCATATGCACTAACATTTTGTAATAGTTGTTGACTAAGTGGTTAAATTAGATGATTTGTGTAAAAAGTTGCATTGTTTCATTTACAGTGAATGGAATGTTGGAATTGATGATGTCACAATGGGGCCTTTAGAATGTTGAGGAAATTGCCATGAAAGTGGATGGAGGACAAAAAGAAGGACAAAAAAATGTACAACTTAAAAAGTATTAAAAAAGTATTAAATATATATTTTTTAAAGTTGTATGTAAGCACACTGGTTCTGACCAGTACGTGCTAAATAATAATAATAAAATGTCAGAAGTATGACGAAGATTTAAAGTCTGGACTTTTGCTTCGCAAGTCCCACCTAAAAATGCTGATTCACCCAGCGTCACATTTCCATAAACTGAGCATGAATTACTCGCTGTCTCACCTCTGCTGTATTTAAGAAGGAGTCTTAACGAACATCACTAATTGCCTTTCTACATTGGAGCAGCAATTGAACAATTGTATTTAGCATGTATAGTGCCTCGTGAAAAGTCTTCATACCCCTTGCACAGTTTTCACAGTTTTTTCTGCCTTAAAATTACATGTAAAAAGGGATTAAATTAGATTTTTTTTCTCCGACCAATCTACACAACCTACTACACAATTTCAATGTAAAGGAAAATTATAGAAAATGTTCTTAATTAAATAGAATAAAAAACAAAGATGCCTTGATTGCGTATGTCTTCACACACCATAGTTAATACTTGGTGGAATAACTTTTGGCAGCCATTACAGCTGTGAGATGAACATTTGTGTAAAGTTGGTAGGATCTCATTCAAAATTATTCACAGCTGTAATGCCTGCCGATGGTGGTTCCACCAAGTATTAACTCTGGGGTGTGAAGACATATGCAAACAAGACTTGTATTTTTATTTGTATTAATTTGGAAAATGTTCTGTAAATCTTCTTTCACTTTGAAAATGTGGGATAGGTTGTGTAGATCAGTAGGAAAACAATATAATGTGTAATTGAATTTTAAGGCAGAAAAATGTGAAAAGTGTACAAGGGGTGTTTACACTTTCACTAGGCACTGTACTTATTCTCTCTCTTTTTCTCTATTGTTTCTACCCCATGGTCTCTCCTAGTATCTGACCACAGTCATCCCATATGAGAAGAAAGGAGGTCCTCCATCGGTGGAAGATCTTCAGATCCTTACCCAAAGTAAGTGGCACCTTAGTAAGTAGCACCTGTAAGGTGCAGAGCATTTATCCCCCACCCATCACATGAATCTTAAATAAATGAAAACATTTGTGCTACTTGAAGTACAGGGTACAGTTGTTTATCTAGTGTTATAGATGTTTGACATTCCCTGGTCAAATACATTCCTGGAATAAATACATTTTTCTGATTGGTTTGTGTTTCTGTTGCAGTCCTGCAAGCTATGAGAGACGACAGTGACAAGGTGCCCAGCCTTCTGACAGACTACATTCTCAAAGGTGAATACACACTCTCTCTATGTACATTTTAACATTAGTAGGCTATATTACAGTGAGTTATGTGTTGTTGGCATACGGTTGTCTCTGCATTTTTGTAGAATTCAAGAACATAACGTTTATTGATAACTCATGATTTTCACATTAGGCTATTTTAAGCTAGGCTTTTCTACTGTTTAAGTTGTTGTGCCTTTTCTTTTGTGTGTATGGTACAGGGCAATTTACAGTTGAGTGATCTCCTTTTTCCTTCATTCATTTCTTTAAAACAAATTCTCTTCATTCTTAATGTTCTGTTCAATGTCTCGCTGCATTGTACTTGCTAGCTCTGGTGTGAGAGCCATGGACAGAGAGGTTTGTGGCACACATTCAGACACTGTACTGTGTGGTGTAGTTCACTCATTGCGTGAGAGCACCCCTAGTGGCCACTGAGCTTTAGTGTAATGTAACCGTACCCTGCCGTTGTGTCCTGTCACTGCCCTGCCCCACCCCTCACTGTCACACTACTGCTGTTTAGGGTATGGTAGACCCCATTGCTGCTCCCGTTGGTGTCACAAAGTTATCCCTGACCCACGACCTTGCTTTGCCTAACCCTTCACATCCTCAAGTGATCCCAAATGGACCTTACAGGTTCTACTAAAACGCTCCCTGGGAATCACTACTTTTACAACCATCGGAACCAATTTCTCTTTCTGGGCTCACTGAATACTAAATGGCTGTATTGGCATATTGTGTATTGTTGCCGTATCTGTTTCAAGTGTGTTTGGATTCCTTGAGACTGTTTTCCTGATCAAACCTAAATACAGGTACTTGGTTATTTATTTCTCCTGTTTTACTATTCCATTCCTTTTTCTCCACCCAAGCCTGTTCTATGTTTTACTTTGTATTTTCCCGTAGTAGCCTAACTGGCATTCACACCTAGTCTCAGCCATACTCATTAATATGTGTTTTTTTCCACAGTGATTTGTCCAACATAGACTGGAAGGACAATAACTGACATTTTGGAAACGAGGTGAGGGATCTGGTTTCAATGTCAACAAGCAAAATGAAGAGGACTTGCTCAGTGTATAA
Source organism: Salvelinus alpinus (assembly GCF_045679555.1). NCBI lineage: Eukaryota > Metazoa > Chordata > Actinopteri > Salmoniformes > Salmonidae > Salvelinus > Salvelinus alpinus. Next base: position 56,021,303 of record NC_092089.1, on the reverse strand, counting down.
AAAATAAAAACATAAGCACACTTCATTTATTCGTAATGATGCATGGTATTTTACCAGTTGCTCCTTTTTGTGTAACACCCATAGATGTTTTATAGCTCATTCAGTTTTGTTTTCTCCGTGTTGAGCATGGTGATTTCACAAACCTTGTGTATTTGACTACTTCAAGTATTATTCTTCTTTTTTTTTTACTCTAATTACAGTGTCAAATTCAGTACTCAAAGTCATAAGAAAGATACTCATATATTCTAGTGTAGCATCTACTGTATGTGGCTGATTTCAACATCCTTTTGGACGATAGGGAGCCTTACATTTTTGGCCCTGAAGTAAGATCGAAGCTACTCATATCCAAAGGTTTGTGTCTTAATTCGATTAACCTAATCTGAAGGTCTCAGAAACAACTGAGCTACACTCCCCAGCACTTGTAATATCAGGGATATGAAACATTTTAGATCACTTTAAAAGTGCTTAAACACATTTCATTAATAAAATAAACCTTGAACTAAATACAAAAAAATTCTACACAACTCAGTCCACCATTTGGCCTCCCTAAAAGCACTGCATATATATTTTTTTGTCATAGCTAAATACTGTAGTAGTACCATTGTTGTCATACTTAGAAGGAATTGCAAAGGTAATGTGAACAGAACTGTAATTAATTACAGAACACTGATGTGACTACTAGCTATGCATTTGAGTAAATAATGACTCACTGAAGCCCTGAATCAGAGGCACCATGCAGCCCAGACCTGGCCAGTCTGTGAAGCCTGGGCATTATTATATTTCTATACACAAGAAATTAAGATGCCTTTGTATTTGCCAGAATTTTTTGTACATTGACTTATTTTTAACCAAATGTTATTATACTAAGCTACTTATCTGCTAAACTCTTAATTTATTTTGTAAATATTTTATTTCAAATAAATGTATAAAGACAATGATAAACCCAATTTAATCTGGTTTTGTTTCATTACTGAGTCAACTCCCTTTTTTTCTCCTTGCTCATACAGCCTACTCCAGCTACTCGTCAATGACAATGATATGGAACAACATAGAAAACTTATTTAGTTATGCAAACTCAACCTTGCTTTTAGCCAATACCCCCGGCCAATGCTTTTAATATTGTAACAGGTAACCATGCTCTTTCAATGCCACTGTAGTCTAATCCTCATTGGAACATGGGAAATCATAAAGCTAGTGATATATTGAACACGAAATATTGACAGTTAACACATTTTTCAAACTCCAACTAGGAGAAAAACATTGGAAAGAGGAACAACAAATGGTTTGTGCAAATGTGAGAGAGATGGCCCCTTTGGTACCAGTTTCTTTCACCTCAGCAGTAGGCTTCTTGATACTTCAGGATAAGAGTAACTCACACGTCCATTTAATACATGTGAAATACAAAAACACACTCCAAAACACACTGTTGTTTCATTATCAGCTGGCCATGTGTCAGCCGAACCATGTCCAGCTAGCTGAGAGGATCCAGATGAAATAAATAAATGAAAGGATATTTTGGCAGCTAGGCCAAGCTAGTAGGTAGCTACCGGTGGGAACATGATTGCATGATGAGTGGGATGATATATGCCAAATTAGGCCATGTGACAATCAAACCAACACATGGCACCCCATGAAGAACTTAAAGATACCACAAGAATATCACTCTTGTTTGGAATGAGAATGAAACACAAAGATCATGTCTAGAGATAATGTCACTGCTTCAAATTATATCCAAATGGAGTTACATTTCAAGATAGGAAACTGATATTGATATCTAAGATGATCAAATTTTCATCATGGTAAACTGAGATAAACTCATTCACTATTGCTAAATGGAGCATATGAATGGAGACATGTCATGACAGAATATCTCATGTTTAATAGAGGCCTCATCTGCAAAAAACATATGAAGAGGTTCATACCAAAATGATATGATTTACCATATATATGTCAGTAAATTAACTTTTATTGTTTAAAGAAATTAAAAGAGATTGGTGTGTTTTTCACTATCTAATCATGGCATGGTGTGGTTCAATGACAGACATGTATTTGTTTAAAATTGATCACTTGAGGATTTCATTTCAGAGAGACAAATAGTCATGTTTTTTTTGCAAAATGCTATATATCCACCTCACTCAGAGAAATAAGTAGTACTGCTAGGTTTTACATAGTCAAATGTAATAAATAACAAAATGTAAAAAAATGTTATATTACCCCCTTTTTTCTCCCCAATTTCATGGTATCCAATTGGTAGTAGTTACAGTCTTGTCTCATTGCTGCAACTCCTGTACGGACTCGGGAGAGGTGAAGGCCGAGAGCCGCACTGCTTCTTGATACAATTCTATTGTTTCCAGTACTTGTCTTATATCATCTCCGTTGTATTGTCCATGTAAAAAACCTGTCTGATTAGGCTGAATAATATCTGACAATACTTTTTTAATTCTATGTGCCAAGCATTTAGCTAGGATTTTTGCATCACAACACTGAAGTGTAAGAGTCCTCCAATTTTTTAGTGGACTGGATCTTTATATTTACCACTTGGGTCCTGTTTCAGTAATAATGATATCACTTCTTGTTGCGTGTCTGATAATCTACCATTTATATAGGAGTGGTTAAAACATGCTAATAATGGTCCTCTGAGTATATAAAAAAAAGTTTGATATACTTCCACTGGTATGCCATCCAGCCCTGTAGTTTTCCCAGACTTAAAGGCTTTAATTGCATCAATAAGTTCATCCTCTGTAATTTGGCCTTCAAATTAGTATTTATGTACAGTTATTAATTTTACATTATTATTAGGGAACAAAATCCATACTATTAGCTTTGGTTAGTGGAGATGGAGGAGACTGAAACGAAATCAATATTCTTAAAGTACTTTATTTCCTCTATCAAAATATAATTCGGTGAATAATGCGTGACTCCATCATTTGTAACAAGTTTCAATAAAATTTGGTGCATTTTACCCCATATTCCATCCAGTTCGCTTTATTTTTATAATATATTACACTGGATCTTTCTTGAATAACTTCCTTTGTTTCTTTTTGTTTTTCTTCTAACTTATTCTGTGCCTCTATGGTACAGTTTTTATTGCTATCTAACTGTACTGTTAGTCCTTCAATTTCCTTTGTGAATATGGACTCTTTTGATCTAAATTGCATTTGTTTTATAGATATTATATTCCTTCTCTTTTAGCCAGGTAAATACTGATAGTATTTTCTTATTATCTGCTAAGCCATTACAATTATAACTGGCTATACTTATTTCACCACTTACCATAATGAGACACAACTTTCAATTCTATTTATCAAAATATATGTTTGTAAACGTACCATTAAAAAGTAACATGATGATTGAGTGTCTATAAAGCTGTACCATGATATTTGCATTGCTACTAAGTAAACCTCCAATTGGTCCCCACTATTCCACCCGCTAAAAGCCCTCCTCATCCGAGTTGGGTTGTCATCCCAATGCCCGGCAGATCACCCCCGACCCCCCGGATCGCGTAGCCCTGAAGAGATTAAATGTGGACCGCTCCATCAATATAGGATCATAAATAAATAAATTAGATGTATAAATCATTTTAAAATGTGGTTCCCCGTGATAGGACAATAAATAAATTAAATGTATAATTTATTTTAAAACGCTGTTCCACCATGATAGGACAATAAATAAATAAATAAGATGAATAATTCATTATAAAAAGTATAACCATCTTCTGAATAACATTGAAAGCTCATGTAGAGGAAGAAGAAGGATGAGTACAATCCCAAGAACACCATCCCAACCGTGAAGCATGGAGGTGGAAACATCATTCTTTGGGGATGCTTTTCTGCAAAGGGGACAGGACGACTGCACCGTATTGAGGGGAGGATGGATGGAGCCATGTATCGCGAGATCTTGGCCAACAACCTCCTTCCATCAGTAAGAGCATTGAAGATGGGTCGTGGCTGGGTCTTCCAGCATGACAACGACCCAAAACACACAGCCAGGGCAACTAAGGAGTGGCTCCGTAAGAAGCATCTCAAGGTCCTGGAGTGGCCTAGCCAGTCTCCAGACCTGAACCCAATAGAAAATCTTTGGAGGGAGCTGAAAGTCCGTATTGCCCAGCGACAGCCCCGAAACCTGAAGGATCTGGAGAAGGTCTGTATGGAGGAGTGGGCCAAAATCCCTGCTGCAGTGTGTGCAAACCTGGTCAAGAACTACAGGAAACGTATGATCTCTGTAATTGCAAACAAAGGTTTCTGTACCAAATATTAAGTTCTGCTTTTCTGATGTATCAAATACTTATGTCATGCAATAAAATGCTAATTAATTACTTAAAAATCATACAATGTGATTTTCTGGATTTTTGTTTTAGATTCCGTCTCTCACAGTTGAAGTGTACCTATGATAAAAAATTACAGACCTCTACATGCTTTGTAAGTAGGAAAAGCTGCAAAATCGACAGTGTATCAAATACTTGTTCTCCCCACTGTATACAGTATATATATATAAAATAAATAATTAAATACAGTAATATGAGATCTATATATGAAACATTTAGCAGATGCGCTTATCCTGAGCGACTAAGTGCATTCATATTAAGACAGCTTGGTGAGATAACCACATATCACAGTCAAATATACAGTATACAAATATTCCATTCCACCAAAACAATGGATATACAGCGCCTTCAGAAAGTGTTCATACCCCTTGACTTATTCCAAACAGTTGCAAACAGGATGCATGTTTTGGAATATTTTTATTCTGTACAGGCTTCATTATTTTTACTATGTCATTTAGGTTAGTATTGTGTAGTAACTACAATGTTGTTGATCCATTCTCTTTTTTCTCCTATCACAGCCATTTAACTCTGTAACTGTTTTAAAGTCACCATTGGCCTCATGGTGAAATCCCAGAGCAATTTCCTTCCTCTCCGGCAACTGAGTTAGGAAGGAAGCCTGTAACTTTGTAGTGACTGTGTGTTGATACACTATCCAAAGTGTAATAAGAACTTCACCATGCTCAAAGGGATTTTCAATGTCTGCTTTTTTTTACCCATCTACCAGTGGGTGCCCTTCTTTGCAAGGCATCAGAAAATCCTTCCTGGTCTTTGTTGTTGAATCTGTGTTTCAAAGTCACTGCTCAACTGAGGGCCCTTACAGATCATTGTTTGTGTGGAGTACAGAGATGAGGTAGTCATTTAAAAAAGAATGTTAAACACTATTATTGCACATAGAGTGAGTCCATGCAACTTATTATATGACTTGTTAAGCCAATTTATACTCCTGAACTTATTTTTGCTTGCCATAACAAAGGGGTTGAATACTTATTGATTCAAGACATTTCAGCTTTTCATTTTTTATAATTTGTAAAAATTTCTAAAACATAATACCACTTTGGCATTATGAGGTATTGTGTGCAGGCTGTAACACAACAAAATTTGGAAAAAGTCAAGGCGTGTAAATACTGCAGGCACTGTATAGCGTTTTGCAAATAAAACTTTTTTTAACACATCTAAAATATATTTATAAAACATCTGAGAACAGTAATATTTTACACACACACAAAGGTACCATAAGTAATCATTTCTGATGAAAAAACACAAATGTGAAAAATGTGTTGATAGCGTTTTGGAAATAAACTCTTCTTATACTCCCCACAGCAATGAAGTGTGTGAGATATATTTGCATTTTGGCGTGGCCACAAGTTTGAGACAATGGGAATCTGTGGTCTGTGCATGTGAAATACAAAAACAAACACACAATCCAAACACACACGTGTCAGCAAAACCTTGTCCAGCTAGCTGAGAACAACCAGATGCAGGGTCTATGGAGCTCCCAATCCACCCAACACATAGACCATTGGAGCCCCTGGAACAAAGGAAACATACTCCCTGGACGTCAGCCAGTATTCTACTACAATTATAACAGATGTGTATAAAGAGTGCCCGAGTTTACTAATACGACTTTGTCACATTTTGTTACGGTAATAAATGCATAGGCTAACAGTTATAGGCCTAATGTTTATACAAGATTATACTAATGCTGCTTTGATCATTTAATTCTAAAAGCCCGACAACTTGTTGTTCAATTTAGAATACAAGGTGCAGGGGAAATACATAGGCCAATGATAAAATAGAAAATGGCCCTTAAATGTTTTATTATGGGAACCAAAAAGGAAACATATGGGTAACCTATGTTAACACAGAGAACTAATGTCACCCCCGCCTCAACAGGGTTAAAAAGTCATTAATGAACATCCTGCGCCACCCCTTATAAAAATAAAAAAGGGAATAAAAGAACAAACGCCAGTTTGACATCTGTAAAACATTTGTTCTCTCCAAGTTGAGATTTCCTCTGTCAACTCCCACAGTGGCAATTCTCGAAACATATTTTTCCTGGCTAGTAGTGGAAATATAAACAGTCATTTACACATCATATCAGTGGAACTATAGGCTACTAAGATATACATCATGCATGTCAGTGGTGTGCATTTGTTGTTTTGCCTTCTCCTCCTCGGGCAATCCACATTCCAACAGACCTCATCTAAGAAAAAGGGCGGAAAGAAAGGTAGGACACATATTTTATCTCTATGTGGAAAGAATTTTTTTTATTTAAAAAAATAAATGCTCAATATGTTTGAGTCAATGTTAGTTTATCATTTACTTTGGGTACATAAGAGGTTGAGCACAATACTGCTCAACCGTGAACCATCCTCCTTGGTACAGTTTTAGTTGTAAAACTTTGTTGATTCTTCTCCAATTTCTTCAACATAGATGCTGAAAATAATGCTGCCATTGAGGAGCTGAAGAAACAGATTGATAACATAGTGGTGGAGTTGAATCTATTGAAAGAGCAGCAAGCCTTGCAATCAGGTAAGGGATATGTTACTGTTGATATTGAAAATGTACTCTAGTCTCAGTGAAGCATAGTGAAAATGCAAGTCACAAGTGATCTGGTTGTCCTATTCTATTGTGGTGCCCTAAAGCGATCTTAGAGACCACTTCATATGACAGGGAGCTCCTGTGCCCCGCAACAGGGAATGTATTGCATTGGTCAAGGGACGTTGTTTAGTCTGCATTCAATTTGGGGTGTTGCCTTAACATGAATATTTAAAGTACTAACAGAAGGATATGTTATGTTCAAACAGTTGGTCTAGATTATAAAGTATGCCCATAAAGCATGCATGTATTGATATGTACAGTGCCTTCAGAAAGTATTCATACCCCTTGACTTGTTCCACGTTTTGTTGTGTTACAGCCTGAATTTGTTTGTTTGTTCTCATCCATCTTTCTACAATACCCCATAATGACAAAATGACAATGTGTTGTTTTTAGAGATTTTATCACATTTATTGAAAAGGAAATACAGACATATCTAATTTACATCAGTATTCATACCCCTGAGTAAAACATGTTAGAATCACATTTGGCAGCGATTACAGCTGTGAGTCTTTCTGGGTAAGTCTCTAAGAGCTTTGCACACCTGGATTGTACAATATTTGTGTCACGGATCCCCCCGGTACTGCTGCTCATTCCGTTCACCAGCTCCGGAGGTCTACGTCACCGGCATTTTAAAGCGCCACTGAACTGGATTCATTACCACCAACCCCGGACTGTCTTGTCTCATTACGCACACCTGGTTCCCATTCCCCCTGATTAGTATGTGTATATATGTGCCCTCTGTTCCCCATTGTCCTTGTCGGTTATTGTTACCATGTCCGTTGGTCTTGTGAGCACCTGTGCTGTTGTATCGGCTTCCATGCTATGTGTTATTGTGCACTTGTTTTACGAGTCTTGTCCCGTGTATTATTTAGAGGTTTACACCTCGCTCTTTTGTTTGGGGCGAGAAAATTAAAAAACCCTATTATGTAAATTCAGGCTGTAACACAACAAAATGTAGAAAAAGTCAAGGGGTGTGAATACTTTCTGAAGGTATTGTATGGCAGTACAATACATATGAACGGATCTGAGAGCCACAGTCTCTGCCATTATCTTGTATTTTAATCCAATGTTTTCTGTGACGATGTTGTGGATATTGGGCTGTAAAAATAATCCAACTTTGATATACATTTTCTTCCAGTTTGCCTGAAAGGCATCAAGATTATTGGCAAGTGTTTCCTGGCCGACGCCGCTAAGAAGATCTACCACACAGCCTACGATGACTGCATTGCTAAAGGGGGCACAATCAGCACCCCTTTGACAGGGGATGACAACGATCAGCTCGCTGACTACGTCCGCCGGAGCATCGGTCCTGAGGAACACATTTGGCTGGGCATCAATGACATGGTGACCGAGGGGGAATGGCTCGACCAGGCGGGCACCAACCTGCGCTTTAAGAACTGGGAGACTGACATTACCAACCAACCAGACGGTGGACGTACCCACAACTGTGCCATCCTTTCCACCACTGCCAATGGAAAGTGGTTTGATGAGAGCTGTCGTGCTGAGAAGGCGTCTGTCTGCGAGTTCAATATCGTCTGAGAGCCAACCACTTTTGTTCTGTTGTATCAGTCTTAACATCTACACTATATGGAAATATAATGCATGCACAATAATCTTTGTAATATCTGTATTATAACCTGTCTCAGCACTGAAATGTGGAAATGTGGAACCAACATGATTAAAAGTAACCTATATTACACAAAAAAATCCATTGCTGCAAGGTATGCTGCACTGTTTATACATTAATATTTGGTGTATTTTATTAGGATCCCCGATGGCGACGGCTAGTCTTACTGGGGTCCGACAAAAAACGAAAAAGACATTACAGAAAAAATACTTTACAATTGAAATGCATTTAAAAATATTAACAGGTAGTGTGCGTGTGTGATTGCATCTATCATTTACACATACATGTCAGTACATACACAACGAGTAGGTCACGTGGGGGATAGGCGTTGTGCGGTGAGGTGTTGATTTATGAGGGTTTTTTAAAACCAGGTTTGCTGTTCACTTGTGCTATATGAGATGAAAGGGAGTTCCGTGCAATCATGGCTCTGTATAATACTGTACGTTTCCTTGAATTTGTTCTTGACCTGGGGACTGAAAATACCCCTGGTGGCATGTCTGGTGGGGTAAGTGTGTGTGTCAGTGCTGTGTATAAGCTGACTATGCAAACTAATTGGAATTTCCAACATATGAATGTTACTTATAAAAACAAGAAGCGATGCAGTCCTTACTCAACTCTTAGCCTAGAGAGACTGGCATGCATATTATTGATGTTAGCACTCTGATTACAATGAAGAGCAAAACGTGACGCTCTGTTCTGTGCCAGCTGCAACCTAACTAGGTCCTACTTTGCAGCACTTGACCATATGACTGGGCAATAATCAAGATAAGATAAAACTAAAGCCTGTAGGACTTGCTTTGTGGAGTCTGGTGTCAAAAAAGCAGAGCATCTCTTTATCACGGACAGACCTCTCCCCATCTTTACGACCATTGAATCAATATGTTTTGACCATGACAGTTTACAGTCTACGGTAACACTAATTAATTTAGTCTGCTCAACTTGCTCAACAGCCACACCATTCATTACCAGATTCAGCTGAGGTCTAGAACTTAGGGAATGATTTGTACCGAATACAATGCTCTTAGTTTAAGAGATGTTCAGGACCAGTTTATTACTGGCCACCCATTCTAAAACTGTCTACAACTCTTTGTTTAGGGTTGCAGTTATTTCACTATTTGTGGTTGTTGACGCCTATAGGGTTGAATCATCAGCCAGTGGCAGGACATTGGTAAAAAATAAAAAAGAGTAGCTGCCCTGCGATACACCACACTTTGCATGTTTAACATTAGAGAAGCTTCCAATAGATAATACCCTCTCTGTTCTATTAGATAGATAGTTCTGAATCCACGATATGGCAAAGGTTTAAAAGCCATAACACATACGGTTTTTCAACAACAGGTTATGGTCAATCATATCAGAGGCTGCACTGAAATCTAACAGTACAGCTCCCACAATCTTCTTAAGATCAATCTCTTTCAATCAATCATCAGTCACTTGTGTCAGTGCAGTAAATGTTGAGTCCCCTTCTCTATACGCATGCTGGAAGTCTATTGTTAATTTGTTTACATAGAAATTTGCCAGGAGCTGGCAGCAAGCTGACACAGTAGGTTGTCTGTTAGAACCAGTAAAGGCCACTTTACCGTTCTTGGGTAGCAGAATGACTTTGGCTTCCCTCCAGGCCTGAGGACAAACATTTTCCTCTAGGCTCAGATTAAAAATATGACATATAGGCGTGGCTATAGAGTCAGCGACTATTCTCATTGCTTTTCCATCTAAGTGGTCAATGCCAGGAGGTTTATAATTATTGATAGATAACAATAATTTTTCCACCTCTCCCTCACTAACTTTACAAAATTCAATCTTACAATGCTTTTCTTTCATTATTAGTTTTTCTACGCATGAATACGTTGGCTCACTGTTTGTTGTTGGCATCTTCTGCTTAAGTTTGTCCATTTTGCCAATGAAGTAATCTGTCACACCTGTTCCCGCTCTTCCCCCCCTGGCGCTTGAGGGCGCCAGGCTCCCCAGCATTTCGCACTCCTGCCACCATCATTACGCACACCTGCCCTCCCCCGTCATGCGCGTCAGCGATTATTGGACTCACCTGGACTCAATCCCCTCTGTCATTACCTCCCCTATATCTGTCTGTTCCCCCACTCTGTTCCCCGCTTCAGCATTGATTGTCATATGTCCTTGTATACCAGTGTGCTCACGCTGTCCTGTCTTGTTCCATGTCTGTTCCGATTAAATGTTTGACTCCCCGTACCTGCTTCTGTACTCCAGTGTCGGTCCTTACAGTAACCATTAAATAACTGGCAACATCTGTCACGCCCTGACCGTAGAGATCCTTTTTATGTCTCTATTTTGGTTGGTCAGGGCGTGAGTTTGGGTGGGCATTCTATGGCTGGTGTTCTATGTTGTCCTTGTTTTGTATTTCTGTGTGTTTGGCCTGGTATGGTTCTCAATCAGAGGCAGCTGTCTATCGTTGTCTCTGATTGAGAATCATACTTAGGTAGCCTGTTCCCACCTGTGTTTATGGGTGGTTGTTTCCTGTTTAGTGTTTGTTTCACCTTTCAGGACTGTTCGTTTGTCGTGTTTGTTGTTTAGTCAAGTGTTGCGTATTTTATTAAATAATATGAATACTTACCACGCTGCACCTTGGTCCTCTTCTCCTTCTCCCGACGACGTGCGTTACAACATCAAATGGTTTTGTGACAAATTCAACTAAATGTAGTTGAATTTGTCTTCCTGCCCATAATTTCATTTAAAGTTTTTTTTTCTCCATTATTCTTTATATTATTGATCTTGCAGCTACTCTTCCTGGGGTTCAGCAAAATGAAGGCAGTTTATATAATTTTATAAACATTACAATACATTCACAGATTTCACAACACACTGTGTGCCCTCAGACCCCTACTCCACCACTACCACAAATCTACAGTACTAAATCCATGTGTATGTGTGTGTGTATAGTGCGTATGTTATTGTGTGTGTGTGTGTATGTGTCTGTGCCTATATTTGTGTTGCTTCACAGTCCCCACTGTTCCATAAGGTGTTTTTTAAATCTGTTTTTTTTAATCTAATTTTACTGCTTGCATCAGTTACTTGATGTGGAATAGAGTTCCATTTAGTCATGTCTCTATGTAGTACTGTGTGCCTCCCATAGTCTGTTCTGGACTTGGGGACTGTGAAGAGACCTCTTGTGGCATGTCTTGTGGGGTATGCATGGGTGTCCGAGCTGTGTGCCAGTAGTTTAGACAGACAGCTCTGTGCATTCAACAACAACACCTTTCATAAATACAAGTAATGATGAAGTCAATCTCTCCTCCACTTTGAGCCAGGAGAGATTGACATGCATATTATTATGGACATACTTCTCCCCATCTTAGCTACTATTGTATCAATATGTTTTGACCATGACAGTTTACACCCGGCCAAACACATAGAAATAGAAAACATAGATAGAAAACATAGAACAAAAACATAGAATGCCCACCCCAACTCACGCCCTGACCAACCAAAATAGAGACATAAAAAGGATCTCTAAGGTCAGGGCCTGACAAAGCAAATTTCTGCAGCGTTAGTAAATATGTGATCAATACATGTTCATGATTTAATTCCTGTGCTGTTTGTGACTACCCTGGTAGGTTGACTGAACCCCTAAACAGGTTGCAGGCACTGGTTACAGTTTGACGTTTTTTCTTGAGGGGCAGCTTGATGATAGCCAGTCAATATTTAATACAGTTTCATAATACAGTTTCTTCTTCTTTTTGTTGAGTTTAGTCACATAATTTTTCAATTGGCAGTAAGTCAGCCAGTCAGATATGCAGACAGACTTATTAGCCACTCCTTTTGCCCCATCTCTTTCAACCATTCCATTTTTTAATTCGTCATCAATCCATGGAGCTTTAACAAATCTAACAGTCAATTTCTTAACAGGTGAATGTTTATCATTATTGGAAGAAGCAATTTCATAAATGTATCAAGTGCAGCGACTGGATGCTCGTTTTAAATAATATCAGATATTTTTAACATCATCCACAGCTAAATATTTTAGGCCCAGCTTTTGGGACCTTGGCTTTCATGGGTACGGATACAGCTTTAGAACAAAGTTCAACAGTATTAGTCAAATTTTTATCAATACATGTGGATGATATAGTTCCTGTTGTGTTTGTAAACAGCCTGTTAGGTTGATTAATAACCTGAGCCAGATTACAGGTATTGGTTACAATGAGAAGCTTCCTCTTGAGTAGACAGCTTGATGAAAAACAGTCAATATTCAGGTCCCCAAGAAAGTACACCTCTCTGGTAACATCACACACACTATCAAGCATTTCACACTTATTAGAATAGAACAAATACGGACTGTTAGCACCTATAGCAACCTATAGCAACCTATAGAAACCTATAGCAACATCCTAAAAGAATAGGCTTTAGATGAGGCAGGTGAACCTGCAACCACAACACTTCAATAACACTTGACGTAAGATTTTCTCTAAGCATTACAGGGGATATGGCTCTGAATGTATACAGCAACACCAGTGGAGGCTGGTGCCTTGAAAATTGAGGAGGATGGGAGACCCACGGTATAGGCGCGGAGTGCACGGAGACGACAAAGTCTGTTTCAAAAATCGTCAAAGACTTATTATTTTAACCTAAAGCATTTAAAAAGACATGTATAGTACAATATTATGGGGAATGGGAATGAGAAGGCTACTTACAACGTGTTGGAAAGGGATCACAGCAGTGATTGAATGAAGGTATGAGTTGAGGTGTTCAGAGGCTTGACCAGTGCAAGACAGGATTTGACTGGGAAGACAAAAAACACTACACAGTTAGATTACATTGATGTGTAATAATGTGATTGTGTATGTGATTGACTCTACATACAGTAATAAGAGAAAATTGATAGGGGTACACACAGTACTTGGAGGTGAAACATTCAATGTGCCAATGGATGAGCGGGCACATGAGAAGTGGCTTCAGTTCATGTCAGGAGAAAGTTGACAAAGGTGGAGGTGGAGTAGTCATCACCTCTTAATCAGGGAACAGGAGGGGACTTAGCTGGAAATACAAATAGCAGATACATTCCATTACAGCTGTGCTATCGTAGGTTTTGGACAACGAGTCTCTCTATCGACTTAAACTCAGACATCTTGAAGTTCATAAAGTCAAACACAGACTGCACATCTCGCCCACTTGACACATCAATCTATCCCAAGAAACGTTCCTGAATAAGGCGCTGATCATCCACATATCTGACGATTACTGACAACTGCAAGCAGACTGGTGCCACCATAGGTCCCAGAGCGGTGGGGCAATTTTTACCCCCTGGGACCTGGAGTTTTTCCTTATATGTTAACCTAACTAGGAAAACTCTGGACCTTACAAGGTATGACAATGATTCATTAGTTGTAAGAAGGTTTATATGGGCTATGATATATATGATTTTTAAAAACCTCTGAAAAAAAACCTGTCAAACTGCAGCTACCTTATATTTGTTTATATAAATTATATTTAGACTAGATTAGGAGGGGATTTCCTCTACCCAGACACATAGACAACAACTGATAGACAATAGAACTCACAGGGCTGAGCTAGCTTTATGCATGCTTGCATCATGCAGGCCTATGCAACTGTAGGCCTTGCAAAACATTTACTCACATCTGTCATCACTATGTTGATTAATTAATTCCAGTTAATCATTTTGGATTAAAAACATTTAGGCAGCCTAGCCAGCCCAATTTTGAATATAAACTAAATTTGATCACATTCACATTTTCTCCTGACACACAAATGGACTATAAATGCATAACGTTACCAATTAGTTTACCTTGACCAGATGGACAGGGCGCATAGGCTGAGCCAACAGTTGATCAGACTGAAAAATAGTCTCGTTTTCATCCCATACAACACCTCCCCCATAGGCATCCCTGTCTCTTCTGTAGATGTTACAGCGCCTTCAGAAAGTATTCATACCCCTTGACTTATTCCACATTTTGTTTGGTTAAAAACCTGAATTCAAAATGGATTAAATAGATTGTTTCTCTCACCTATCTACACGCAATACCCCAAAATGACAAAGTCATTGACAAAATACAATGTTGTTAATCCATCCTCCGTTTCTCCTATCACAGCCTTTTAACTCTGTAACTGTTTTAAAGTCACCATGGTGAAATACCTGAGCGGTTTCCTTCCTCTCTGGCACCTGAGTTAGGAAGGACACCTCTCTATTTGTAGTGACTGGGTGTATTGATACACCACCCACATTGTATTTCATAACTTCACCATGCTCAAAGGGATATTCACTGCCTGCTTTTTTTTACCCATCTACCAATATGTGCCCTTCTTTGAGGCATTGGAAAACCTCCCTGGTCTTTGTAGTTGAACCTGTTTGAAATTCACTGCTCGACTGAGGGACCTTACAGATAATTGTATGTGTGGGGTACAGAGATGAGGTAGTCATTCAAAAATAATGTTTAACACTATTACTATTATTGCATACATAGCTAATGTTTACCACTGAACTTATTTAAGCTTGCCATAACAAAGGGGTTGAATACTTACTTATTGACTCAAGACATTTCAGCTTTACATTTTTTATTAATTTGTAAAACATTTTAAAAACATAATTCCACTTTGACATTATGGGTTATTGTGTGTAGGCCAGTGACAAAACATCTCAAGTTAGTCCATTTTAAATTCAGGCTGTAGTGTAACACAACAAAATGTGGAAAAAGTCAAGGGGTGTGAATACTTTCTGAAGGCACTATATATCCTTATATTGCTGCTATAAGAATGATCTAAGTGAGTCTCAGAAATGGATAATATATTAATGTTATCATTTTATTGATTTCATGAACCTTATTTCTTAGGCTACATATATTAATATGTGCTATTTTTAGCCCTTTCCTGGGTAGCTTATCAGAGAAAGACATAATATGGAAAATAACAAACAAGGCAAAAACAAAACAAAAAGTTATTCAGCAGTCCATTAATAATAAGTTGTTGTGTGTGTGTGCTCTGGGAGATTTCAAGGCTAGGATACGTTTTGGTTAGATGTTTATTTCTGTTGGATTTATGAGGGAAACACTTTCTGATGGCTTGTGTTTATTATTTGTTTGTTTTCTAACAAAAACTCTGGCCTGATAAAGCCTACTCTAGCTTCTGCCGATCTATTCAATAAAACTGTTGAAACAACACCTACGTTTTTTGTCTGCATTGAGGTCACTCAAAATGGTATATTTGCTGAAATGCTTTAGATTCCAGGATCTCAGGTTCAAGTTATGTCAAGTTTTGAATGCAAATTAGGATTAACTAGCACTTTCTAAATGATTCTGTTAAAACTATTGAGCTTGGATGCATGGCTGCTGAGCTGTGCTGACCTCACCACAGTATATGAGTAACACCCTGAATGAACATGTCTTGGAGGGAGTAATGTTTTGGGGTTCAGTTGAATAGCACAATCATTGCAAACAATCAGTCTGCCAGCACTAATAATAGCCCTCCAAGGCTACGTTTACACAGGCAGCCCAATTCTGATCTTTTTTTCACTAATTGGTCTTTTGACCAATCAGATCAGCTCTGAAAAAGATTTGATGTGAAAAGATCTGATGTGATTGGTCAAAAGACAAATTAGTATAAAAAAAATATGAATTTGTCTGCCTTTGTAAACACAGCCTGTTTGTGAGTTGTCTCAGTCATGTTCACCATGAATAGGGGTGTGTCAGTGCTGCAGCATAGCTCCACCCTTTGGCCTGATCAAAGTGAATGTTTTTCCTTGGAAATGAAATGTTCCCTTCCTAAAGATTTTGATTTAATTTCAACTCACTGAAGTCATTTTGTGAAGTGATGAGCATTTCTACATAGTGTGTAGCCTAACCTGGGTGGTAACTTAATATTAGGGCACAAACACATTCAAACACAAATTCTATTATATATCTCTATTAAAAGATATATTGTGATTCAATGAATAAATTGTTTGATCTTGTGGTCTTGGTCTTGAGACCACTCTAGACCACATAAATCCGGTCCGGTCTGTGTACTTAAGGTCTAGCCTGAAGCTGGGATAACAACCCCTAATTTTCTCACATTTAACCCCCAGCTTTTGTATGCTTGTTTGGACAATACCTATCCCCAAATGACACACCATCAAAGTGCTGTTTCACTTTTGCTGTCATTACACAGCGTGGTGCTTAAGTTGTCAGAATGTGTAAACATTTGAAGAAGTTTGCAAGCCAGAACTGTGTCATGCATCTCTATGAAAGATTAGTATAGGCTAACGGGTGAAGTCACTGTAGTGCAGTTCAAACAAACGTGTTCTGTTTTTGAAACACCACTAGGGGGCGTGCTCATATCTCCATTGGGAGGTCAAACAGCACCCAAAATGAGTTGATATTAAGATTAAAACAGCTACGTTGGACCTTTAACAAAAGGCACATATCAATAGGTGGTCCAGGTGTCTCATGACTAGGGTTGCAAAAGTCAGTGAACTTTCAATAAATTCCATGGTATTCCAGAAATCCTGGTTGGAGATTTGAAGTCTTCGGTCGTGTCTAAAAAAACACAATTTTGCTCAAAACTTATTTTTTTCTCCTTTAATGTGTGTACATGATTGTATTTCTACTTGGAATATCCCTTTCAACAGGAAAGTAAAAGTTACCGCAAGTCAGCACAAAAGAAAACAGGAGCACTGCCTCTGCTTTTCCAGCATCCTTTCAACACATTTCAACATCACCAATCAACTAAATGCTTTGTCTAATACAGTGACAACTTAAAGATACCAAAAACAATTTAGTGCAATCAACGTAAACTAAATATAATGTGGCTGGCCATGGTACTGACTTGTGTGTGTGTGTGTGTGTGTGTGTGTGTGTGTGTGTGTGTGTGTGTGTGTGTGTGTGTGTGTGTGTGTGTGTGTGTGTGTGTGTGTGTGTGTGTGTGTGTGTGTGTGTGTGTGTGTGTGTGTGTGTGTGTGTGTGTGTGTGTGTGTGTGTGTGTGTGTGTAGTGTGCGTGCTCGCTAAGTAGAAAAATGTATTTGCTCACCCTACTTGTAGACTAGATGAATGCCAATGTCACCCTCCTGTCTTTCATCTGGACAAAACGGTCTATGACTCTTTCCAGCCTGGTCTCGGCGCAAAACGTCCTACAGTATAGTATACACATTAAGTTTTTGTTGTCCTAGACTAGGCTACCTGGCTAAAATGCTTGCTAGCCTAACTTCCTCGCATGGACAACAATGAGCCAGCTAAGTTAAATGTTAACGTGAGCATACTAAATCTACATATTGAACTTAAATTGTCTCAGGCCAGTGGCAAAATGTATGAATGTATGGTAAGATCAGAATCACTGTTATAATCATGTCCATGGCTGCAGATCCGACTTTTCCCTGACCCTTTTTTTCTGTCTCTAATGGTCCCAAAGCTTCTACGCAGATCACATTCTGCACATGTGTGTCACGGCATTCATCGGAAGAAGAGGAATCGTCAGACCAAAATGCAGCGGGGTACGTGTTCATCTTTATTAGCTTAACTGACTGAACACTGAATACAAAATAACAAAAAAAGAATAGCCGAAACAGTTCTTCAAGGTGCAACCAACACTAAACAGAAAATAACCACCCACAACTAACAGTGGGAAAACAGGCTACCTAAGTATGGTTCTCAATCAGAGACAATGAAAGACAGCTGTCCCTGATTAAGAACCATACCCGGCCAAAACATAGAAATACAAAACCTAGACATACAAACATAGAATGCCCAACCACATCACACCCTGGCCAAACAAAAAATAGAAACATACAAAGCAATCTACGGTCAGGGTGTGACAGTGTGTTTCTTTACCTCTACTTAACACA
Source organism: Salvelinus alpinus (assembly GCF_045679555.1). Lineage (NCBI taxonomy): Eukaryota > Metazoa > Chordata > Actinopteri > Salmoniformes > Salmonidae > Salvelinus > Salvelinus alpinus. The sequence goes on along the minus strand of NC_092089.1, from coordinate 56,002,954 downwards.
CACACATTTGTGTGGTCTACTTCCCTTCACATTTCTCACGGTCAATCGCCACCCTATGCACAATTGGCTCAGCGTCGTCCGTGTTTGGCCGGGGTAGGCCATCATTGTAAATAAGAATTTGTTCTTAATTGACTTGCCTAGTTAAAAAAAGGTAAAATAAAAAAAATAAAAAATCCCCAGGAAACTGATTGAGATATACATTTAGAATCTTTTTGAATTACACAGTAATGATTCAAAGAGGCCTACAGTGCTGTTTTGAATAATGTGCAGTGAGCAATGTTTTTTGCAGATGGCATTAACAAACTGCAGCATAGCCTACCTGTGTATTTTGCCTTGTGGCGTGCGCTGTTGAGTCTTGAACACATTCGAGAAAAATGTAGTGGTGTTACGGTAACGTTATACTGTTCTATTAGTTTTGGTTGTGTTATGTACAATACTATCATTACGAGTAGAGCAGAGACATAGAGTGAAGAATAAACAAATGGGCAGAACGTGGTCTGCACAGGTGCAAAAGCTTCGGGCCCTTTAGTGCGAGGAAAAACTTGTCTGGGAAAAGACGGATCTGCAGACACTCTCAGAAGTAAAAGGTGCTAAGTAGAACCATATAGTGTTCTTCGGTTTGCCCCCATAGGGGAACCCTTTTGGGTGCTAGGTAGAGCCCTCTGCAAACCTCCATGTATGGTTTTTCATTGAACTCCCTGTATATTGATTTATCATCTGAAGTTTCTTCCTAGAACCCTCTATGAATGGTTCCACCAGCCGTATCGTGAGGGATGGTTTTGTTCTCTTTTAGCATAAATATATGCCTTATAGAGTTGGGACATGTTAATCACAAAACGTGGCGTGACTGTAACGGCTGTCGTAGTCGTTCTCCTCCTCAGACGAGGAGGAGCATGGATCGGACCAAGAAGCAGAGTGGTAAGTGTTCATTATTTAATGAAAAAACAACAAAACACTTCAAAATACAAAAACCAGCAAACGTGACTAACCCGAAACAGTCCTGTGTGGTGCATACAGACACAGACACAGGAAACAAACACCCACAAAACACAAGTGAAACCCAGGCTGCCTAAGTATGATTCTCAATCAGGGACAACGATTGACAGCTGTCTCTGATTGAGAATCATACCAGGCCGAACACAAAATCCCAACATAGAAAATCAAACCTAGACCAACCCACCCAACTCACGCCCTGACCAACTAAAACAAATACAAAACAAAGGAAAACAGGTCAGGAACGTGACAGTGACTGCAGAAAAGCTGTTGTTAATCTAGGGTGTCGACTGTGCAAACCACAAGGTTGAGACAAGATGGAAAAATGCTGAATAACAAGAAAACGGGAACTGAGGAATGTGTAGGGAAAATGCTGAATAACAAGAAAACAGGAACTGAGGAATGTGTAGAAACCAACAAATCAGTTCATCTTCATAAACAACATTCCTGACATTTGAATCCTGAGTGCTGTGTCTGGCCACCACCAATAGGCTAGCAAGTCTAAACCACGCTAAGCCTCTACTGTGACAGGCCAACTCTGAAGTTGGAAATACCACTGACACAGTATAAAAGAAGATGTCTGTACAATTTCAGTCAGTTCTCTGATCTACCCTGCGTGGTGATACAGTGAACCCGTATATACAAAAATTGCATTTGCCATTCATTGTTTGCGGTAATTAAACATAATTAAAGAAAGTTAGCAGACCTTGCTTTTTATTTATCCTGATACCAGATTTGAACTGACGTAAATCTCTTTCAGTATTAGCCTTTAAAATGTAATGATTTATGACAAAACATGATATATATAATAAGAAAGCCGTGGATAGATGGCAGCATTCACGCAAAACTGAAAGCGCGAACCACCACATTTAACCATGGCAACGTGACTGGGAATATGGCAGAATACAAACAGTGTAGTTATTCCCTCCGCAAGGCAATCAAACAGGTAAACCGTCAGTATAGAGACAAAGTGGAACCACAATTCTACGGCTCAGACACGAGACGTATGTGGCAGGGTCTACAGACAATCACGGACTACAAAAGGAAAACCAGCCACGTCGCGGACACCGACGTCTTGCTTCCAGACAAGCTAAACCTTCTTTTCCCGCTTTGAGGATAACACAGTGCCAAGGACACGGCCAGCTACCAAGGACTGTGGGCTCTCCTTCTCGGTGATCGATGTGGGGAAGACATTTAAGTGTGTTAACCCTCGCAAGGCTGCCGGCAGGTTCCCCTGTCCCACCCCGCGTAACAGAAAATAAGGACGATTTCTGATGCATTTCTGAGTTTTCAGCACATACTCAATAATTTGACAAATATGAAATCAATTTTATCTTTCATTCACAAATAATTTTGGATTCCCTCCGATATCATACATAACATAATTTGGCGGCTGGACATTTCGAAGTCAGATTTAGCACATTTTCAATCAGACCTACAAGATGAAACTTAAAAATATACAGTACCAGTCAAAAGTTTGGATACACCTACTCATTCAACGGTTTTTCTTTATTTTTAATATTTTCGACATTGTAGAATAATAGTGAAGACATCAAAACTATGAAATAACACATATGGAGTCATGTAGTAACCAAAAAAAGTGTTATAATATAATAATATATTTTATATCTGAGGTTCTTCAAAGTAGCCACTCTTTGCCTTGATGACAGATTTGCACCTAAGCGGGTATCAGGTGCGTGTCTTGAATGTATCTCACCCCAAATATCTCCCTGGTAGCAGGAAGATTTTGTAGGTCCGGATTGGATGCATGTAGAAACTGTCCCCTTACGGAGAATCTGGAGAATCTGCGTATTTGGAGCATGTCTACTCCATATACGGTATTGAATAAAACGTCAGATATTCGGAAATATATAGATAAAGAAAGCCCTTGATATTGACTCTTTTCACCCAGTGAGTATTACTTGTGGGCCGCTAACATTTTTTTTAGGCCTACACCTTGTTCAGTGTTCTAGCTAACAACCTGGTAACTTACACTCAATAGGAAAATAGTGCTTTTACACAACGTACAAACCTGATATTCCACAAATGCCTTTGTAATTTCAATGACAGATATTTGTATCAACATTAGCTTTTTGTAATAACCAAATGTCTTAACAGGGTTACATATTAATATCTTGGCCACGTGCTTCAGAAGTAGCTGGAATTCATATAGGCCCAATATGGGCTATAAAGTATCCCAATCGATTTTGCTCCTGAATTTTATATTATGCTCCTAACCTTTTTAAGATGGGAGCATTGTGACTTAAGGATTTATTTTTTTATATAGAGACCTGCTTATAAGCGACATGAAACCAAATATGGAGTTGATTTCAGTTGATTTGGCCATTAAAAAAATACATGATCCAATCCATTTATCACTTCCATTGACTGCTAGCTTGTGGTGGCTAAAGTTAGACGAAGTTTGTAATGGCTGTTTAATTAAAGAAAACCGAACCATAGAGCTACTCTGAGTGTACAAAACATTAAGGACACCTGCTCTTTCCATGACCTAGACCGACCAGGTGAATCCAGCTGAAAGCTATGATCTCTTATTGATGTCACTTGGTAAAACCTCTTCAATCAGTGTAGATGAAGGGGAGTAGACAGGTTAAAGAATGATTTTTAAGCCTTGAGACAATTGAGACGTGTGTCATTCAGAGAGTTAATGGGCAAGTCACAAGATTTAAGTGCTTTTGAACGGGGTATGGTAATAGGTGCCAGGCACACTGGTTTGTGTCAAGAAATGCAATGCTGCTGGGATTTTCATGCTCAACAGTTTCCTGTGTATATCAAGAATGGTCCACCCCCCCAAAGGACATCCAGCCAACTTGATACAACTGTGGGAAAGCATTAGAGTCAACACGGGCCGTTATCCTTGTGGAACGCTTGCGACACCTTGTAGAGTCCATGCCCTAATTGAGACTGTTCTGAGGGCAAAAGGGGCAGGTACAACTCAATATTAGGAAGGTGTCCTTAATGTTTTGTACACTGTGTATAGCTACTTTTCAGTTTTTTTTTATAAAGTAGCTTTCTGACCTTCCAAGACTGAGGAAACAAAGCAGTCAAAGGTTATGGAAGTTATGGAAGTTATCCATGACGTATAGAGAGCTGAGATGAGAGGCACTTGGTGCCTGAGGCCCTCGGTTGTCTGAGAAGGCAGGTCTAAACACGTACACCTACAGTGTCTCAGAGAGTATTCACACCTTTGCTTTTTCCACATTTTGTTGGGTTACAACCTGAATTTAAAATGGCGCCGGAAGAAATGGCAGCAGTTTTACAGGCGCCCAACGAGAGCTTCAGGTTCCTTGGTGTCCACATCAACAGCAAACTAGAATGGTCCTAACACACCAAGACAGTCGTGAAGAGGGCACGACAAAGCCTATTCCCCCTCAGGTAACTAAAAAGATTTGGCATGGGTCCTGAGATCCTCAAAAGGTTCTACAGCTGCAACATCGAGAGCATCCTGACTGGTTGCATCACTGCCTGGTACGGCAATTGGCTCTGACCGCAAGGCACTACAGAGGGTAGTGCGTACGGCCCAGTACATCTGGGGCTAAGCTGCCTGCCATCCAAGACCTCCACACCAGGCAGTGTCAGAGGAAGGCCCTAAAAATTGTCAAGGACCCCAGCCACCCCAGTCATAGACTGTTCTCTCTACTACAGCATGGCAAGCGGTACCGGAGTGCCAAGTCTAGGACAAAAAGGCTTCTCAACAGTTTTTACCCCCAAGCCATAAGACTCCTGAACAGGTAATCAAATGGCTACCCGGACTATTTGCATTGTGTGCCCCCCCAACCCCTCTTTTTACTCTGCTGCTACTCTGTTTATCATATATGCATAGTCACTTTAACTATACATTCATGTACATACTACCTCAATTGAGTCGACCAACCAGTACTCCCGCACATTGGCTAACCGGGCTATCTGCATTGTGTCCCGCCACCCACCACCCGCCAACCCCTCTTTTACGCTACTGCTACTCTCTGTTCATCATACAGTATATGCATAGTCACTTTAACCATATCTACATGTACGTACTACCTCAATCAGCCTGACTAACCGGTGTCTGTATGTAGCCTGGCTACTTTTATAGCCTCGCTACTGTATATAGCCTGTCTTTTTACTGTTGTTTTTATTTCTTTACTTACCTATTGTTCACCTAACACCTTTTTTGCACTATTGGTTAGAGCCTGTAAGTAAGCATTTCACTGTAACATCTACAGCTGTTGTATTCGGCGCACGTGACAAATAAACTTTGATTTGTCGTTTTTTTTGTCACTGGCCTACACACGTCAAAGTGGAATTATGTTTTTATTTTTACAAATCAATTAAAAATGAAAAGCTGAAATATCTTGAGTCAATAATTATTCAACCCTTTTGTTATTGCAAACCTAAATAAGTTCAGGAGTAAAAATTTACTTAACAAGTCACATAATAAGTTGCATGGACTGAATCTGTGTGCAATAATTGTGTTTAACATGACTTTTTAATGACTACCACATCTCTGTACCCCACACATACAATTATCTGTAAGGTCCGTCAGTTGAGCAGTGAATTTCAAACAAAGATTCAACCACAAAGACCAAGGAGGTTTTCCAATGCCTCGCAAAGAAGGGCACCTATTGGTAGATGGTTAAAAAAAAACAGACAATAAATATGCCTTTAAGCATGGGGAAGTAATTAATTACACTTTGGATGGTGTATAAATGCACGCAGTTACTACAAAGATAAAGGCGTAATTCATAACTCAGTTACTGGAAAGGAAGGAAACCGCTCAGGGATTTCACCATGAGGCCAATGCTGACTTTAAAACAGTTACAGTTTAATGGCTGTGATAGAAGAAAACTGAGGATGGATCAACAACCAGTGGTGGGCCGTCAGGGCCTGCAAGGCCTTCTCTGCTGGCCTAAACATCATCAGAATATAATTTTTTTTTAAATATATTTTCCCACAAATATGTATTAAATTATTCCCCAGAGTAAGAGTTATACTCTTCATTTCATAGCTTTCCTCTTGGTTGCACTGCTTCCAGCCCCAGGTTGAGATTTGGAGGGCTGGTCTTTATGTTAGATCTTTTATCCAATCATATTCAGCCATCATGTGTTGCCAGGGGTCTAAAATCTGCCCTCAGGCCTTCAGAATCAACAGTGCGGGCGCTTGTAGCTTAAAGTGAATGGAAATTAAAATTTTGTGTCAACCAATCAGCTTTAGAGTTGGCTATTGTACGCCTGCTGGCTGGCTCCAGTGTTACACAGGAGCCAGCTAGCAGGCGTAGTGCGTCCACGTCTTTTGATTGGATTACCAATATTGAGAGGCAGGTCCTATGGGCAGGTCTATGCAGATCTAGGAAACTGAATTTGATAAACGAATTAATTCGCGTTCTACTAAGCTGTTTTTTCAACCCACAATGGCGGAAGGAGGAGAAGATATCGATTTGGTCGAGGATATAATTATAACGCCATTCTCAAGACGAACTTTTCAAGAAAAGTTAGACATTGTAAGGAGAGGTCGCCCGACGCCACAAAGCCTGTCACAGGCGGGAAAGGGGTTCGTTCGCTCGCCACTTTCAAAGTTTCAACTATGAGCGCTGTCAATGGCTCACAGGCTCCGAGAAGCACTGCAAACTGTACTGCTGGGAATGCCTATTATTTGCAAGTGATCGATTTGGTGTTTGGAGCCACACTGGCTTTGCAAACTTGAGTTGTCTGTTAAACACTGTTTACCCAAAAATGTCAATTTGTCAATTTCAAGGTGACGCAACGCCTGGTTATACTGCGTTTCTGTCTAAATGTATAGTGTCTAGAGCCATGGCATAATGATGGTAATAAGAGGTGGATTAATTCGGGTGGGACTGTGTAGTACCTCACTGAAGGCCTAGGCCACAGGCCCACGGCACGCCACTGTCAACAACATTGTACTTACTCCACAATACTAACCTAATTGACAAGAGTAAAAAAAAGGAAGCCTCTACAAAATAAAAAATATTCCAAAACTGCAACAAATGTGTCAAAGCAATTCAATTTTTGTCAAGAATACAAAGTGTTATGTTTGGGGAAAATCCAATACAACGCATTACTGAGTACCACTCTCAATATTTTCAAGCATAGTGGTGACTGCATCATGTTATGGGTATGCTTGTAATTGTTAAGGATTAGGGAGTTTTTCAGGATAGAAATGAAAGTTAAGTTAGTTAAGCACAGGCAAAATCCTAGAGGGAAACCTAGTTCAGTCTGCTTTCCACCAGACACTGGGAGATGAATTCAGCTTTTAGCAGGACAATAACCTAAAACACAAGGCCAAATCTACACTTGCTTACCAAGAAGACAGTGAATGTTCCTGAGTCGCCAAGTTACAGTTTTAAATCTACTTCAAAATCTATGGCAAGATCTGAAAATGGTTGTCTAGCAATGATCAGAAACCAGCTTTTGAAAATAATAATGGGCAAATTATGCACAATCCAGGTGTGGAAATCTCTTAGAGACTCAGGGGTGTGAATATTTACAGTACCAGTCAAAAGTTTGGACACACCTACTCATTAAAGGGTTTTTCTTTATTTTTACTATTTTGTACAACGCACGATAATAGTGAAGACATCAAAACTATGACATAATACATATGGAATCAAGTAGTAACCAAAAAAGTGTTAAACAAATCAAAATCTATTTTATATTTTATATTCTTCAAAGTAGCCACCCTTTGCTTGATGACAGTTTTGCACACTCTTGGCATTCTCTCAACCAGCTTCATGAGGTAAATTCAAGAACTTTGAAAGTTTCATCAAGCGCAGTCGCAAAAACCATCAAGCGCTATGATGAAACTGGCTCTCCTGAGGACCACCACAGGAACGGAAGTCCCAGAGAAACCTCTGCTGCAGAGGATAAGTTAATTAGAAATAATTGCACCTCAGATTGCAGCCAAAATAAATGCTTTAAAGAGTTCAAATAACAGACACATCTGAACATCAACTGTTCAGAGGAGACTGCGTGAATCAGGCCTTCATGGTCGAATTGCTGCAAAGAAACCACTACTAAAGGACACCAATAATAAGAAGAGACTTGCTTGGGCCAAGAAACACGAGTAATGGACATTAGACCGGTGGAAATCTGTCTGTTCCACAAGGATAACGGCCCGTGTTGACTCTAATGCTTTTTCACAGTTGTATCCAAATTTGAGATTTTTGGTTCCAATCGCCGTGTCTTTCTGAGACGCAGAGTAGGTGAACGGATGATCTCTGCATGTGTGGTTCCCACCGTTAAGCATGGAAAAGGTTATATGATGGTGTGGGAGTGCTTTGCTGGTGACACCGTCAGTGATTTATTTAGAATTCAAGGCACACTTAACCAGCATGGCTAGCATAGCATTCTGCAGCGATACGCCACCCCATCTGGTTTGCGCTTAGTGGCACTATCATTTGTTTTTCAACAGGACAATGACCCAACATGCACCTCCAGGCTGTGTAAGGGCTATTTGACCAAGAAATAGAGTGATGGAGTGCTGCATCAGATGACCTGGCCTCCACAATCACCCAACCTCAACCCAATTGAGATGGTTTGGGATGAGTTGGACTGCAGAGTGAAGGAAAAGCAGCCAACAAGTGCTCAGCATATGTGGGAACTCCATCAAGACTGTTGCATTCCTCATGAAGCTGGTTGAGAGAATGCCAACTGTGCAAAGCTGTCATCAAGGCAAAGGGTGGTTACTTTGAAGAATCTCAAATATAAAATATATTTTGATTTGTTTAACACTTTTTTGGTTACTACATGATTCCATATGTGTTATTTCATAGTTTTGATGTCTTCACTATTATTCAACAATGTAGAAAATAGTAAAAATAAAGAAAAACCCTTGAATGAGTAGGTGTCCAAACTTGAGACTGGTACTGTATGCAAATGAGATATTTCTGTATTACATTTTCAATACATTTGCAAACATTTCTAAAAGCATGTTGTCATTATGGGGTATTGTGTGTAGACGGGTGAGAAACAAAATCAATTGAATCCATTTGTAATTCAGACTGTAACAGAACAAAATGTGGAACAAGTCATGGACAGTTTCTACACACAAACTCAACACCCTAAAATGTTTTTATCAGAAATAATGCAACATGTCCAAATAATGTTCTATGAACAGGTTCATTTAGTGCTTACACATTACATGGTAGGGATTTTACAGATGTTAGAAAGGAGAAGAAGAAGAAAAAAATAAACAGGTTCCACAAATATTTTTGTAGAATCCAGTGAGAATATCCCGTATGTCATACATGATTTATTACCTCTTAATGTGTGAGTTATTGACTACTATTGACATTAATAATTGAACAGGACGGTAGTAATGGCAGAGTTATCCCCAAATGAACATAACATATCAAGTGAGCTGCTTCGCTTGTACTGCCATAGAAAGACACTTTAAGGTGGTGCTCAAGTTGTCATAATAATGTAAACATTGAGTTGTGTAAACATTTCAAGCAAATTGCATGTTACAACTCTGTCATTCATGTAGCATTCATATTGTGGCGCAATATTACACGCAAAATTCCCTATTGAAACTATACAATTACAATAGCTCTCCTACCATTATGTACCAGTAAAGTGAATGAAATGCTTCAAAAGGCATGTCAAATAGAGGTAGAGGAGACTTTGTCAAATCAAAGTGTTTGTTATGACAGGGACATTGCATCAGCTAGTGTTCATGACCATTCACGAACTGTGGGTTCCAGCAGACAAGAAGCCCTACTGTTTCACCACTTCTGCAATGGCTGCATTCTTTGGTAATCACTGCTGTGTCACTGGTAATAACTTTCTGAATGGTGCTCTGTGTAGATGTCAGTGCTTTGGGGGAAATGCAGTCAACAACGCTTCTTCTCAGTCTGTGAGTTAAATCTATTGTATTTACTGCATGTCATTTACAAAAGGTAAAACAAATAGGATATACTGTAATTCATACTCTGCCATTGTCCGCCCCTCTTTCAGCTCATCTCTATGCCGTGCTCCAGGTCCATGACTGGTCTTTTCTCAGGGCTGTAGTCTCGGTCATCACGCTCCACATACCTCTGCAGGGTGCTGTAGTACTGCTCACTCTTGGAGAAGGTGTAGAGGGCAGAGATCTCCTCCCAGGCCTTGTGGTTGGGGAATGGGAATATTTCCGGGTCACGGTTCTCAAAGAAGCTCTTTAGGTTCCTCTCGGCCAGCTTGGATGCATACTCCATAGCGAATGTGTCAAACTGCTCCTTCTCCTTTTCTACGTAGCGCTTCCAGAAGGTGAGCTGCAGGTAGCTGACCTTCGAGCGGCAGTTTGTGTAGCAGGTCCCGAAGAGCCCTAGTACGGCTGAAATGATGATAATACACCAGCCTAGTATCTGGGGATGTACAGACATGATCCAAAACTTATGCTCACATAAAATGAACAAACAATGCCAACAATAATACTTGTTAATAACAAACATATTCAATACGGTTGCTTTACTGTCAATTGAATTACAAACGGTAAAATAAATCAATGAATTACACCTTCATTTTGGTCTGACTCGTACCAGCATTTGCAGCTGTACTAATAACCCATTGACAGTGAAAAATATGACATTCCACCGTACAAAAGTCACAAACAGGGTCTGACTGCTGCTTGCACTCACCTGTGACTGAGCCCGGAACATGAGCAACAGTTCCATGTTCTCGTCACTGGGCAGCTTGGACTTGCTGCAGGGCACGCGGGCCAACTCCTCCCGGCACATCAAGGTCTTGTTTTTACAGAACAGATCCACCACCAGGTTATCATCCAGCCCGCTGACGGCACACTCGTAGAAGGTCCCGTTCAACAGTGCCACACACAGCCACATGATAGGGGCCACACAGGCACCGGAGAAGATTTTGACAAACACTTTGAGGCAGGTGAAACAGTTGCCCCTGGGGCATAGCTTAATGGGGTTTAGGCAACAGCCAGTGTAGAGGCGCCACAGCTTGCTGCTGAAGAAAAGACCCAGCACCAGAAGCACCAGGCCTGGGCCCAACAGGAAGGTCAGGCCGTATGCAAAGTTCTGGTCGTGGTTGCAGGGGCACTGGAATGAGACCATGGAGAAGATCCGCTCTCCCCCGATGGTCAGGAGGGCCATGAAGCTGTAGCCAATGGTGGCCTTCTGGTTCATGAAAAAGCGCAGGACGGTCTGGAAGTTATCCATGGTGTCGACAAGGGGTTTGTCACGCACGCTCCGCAAAAACCAAAATAACGCAAAGAGAATGGAGAATTAGAAGAGGAAAAATACAGCGGTGAAATAGTTTAGACGCAACGGTTGCGTCTCCAACACTCACTCCACTCCCTGTGCTGTTTAAGCCGAAGACAAACACACTGAAGTTCTTCTGAGCCTATTTCTGCCCCTCCCTTTCCCTCCTTCCTGTTCTTTCTCTTTCACTTTTCCTCCTCACCAACTCCTCCCTCTTTTCCTCACTTTATCTCTGTTTCCCACCCTTGTCCACCCACTTAATCCAATGAGATTGTCTGCATTCTCCAACTCTCAAACCCCACCCTGATTCTTATTTCTTCCTTCTAAATGTCCTTCTCTGTCACTCCCCCTCCTTTCCTATGCGTAGGTAATAAAATAGCAGTGACTGAACTGGCTGAGATCCTGCTGATCTGTTTTTGTACTTCAGACCATGCAGCTGCCGTTGTCCTCTCAGAGTGATGTCATATGACAAGCAGCCACGGGGTCATGCAGTCTTTCAAAAAAACATTAACATTAACTTCACTTTAACCAGATTTATTTCAATAGTTATTTGAGCAGCACAGTGATTTCAGCAACACAATTTATTATCTGTATTAAATTCCCATACAGCTTGAGCCAGATACAACATTATACAGTATATGAAATCACCCTTTGCTCTCTCTCTCTCTCTCTCGCCCTCTCTTTCTTTTCCCCTTTCTCTTACATGCATAAACGCGCACACACATAAACACATAAACACACACACACACACACACACACACACACACACACACACACACACACACACACACACACACACACACACACACACACACACACACACACACACACACACACACACACACACACGAAGCAATGTGGTATTTCGGCACCAAGGCTGCACTGCATTCATTAGTAGTTGCAAAATTAAATGGAAATCAACAATAATGTTAATAATGAGCTATGGAACCTCACGCAGATGCATATCATGCATACCCCAAAAATATAACACAGGGCACAGTTTTATAGACAATCATTTAGCTAGCTAGACATTACATTAGACATCTACACAGACCTACCATTTTTTCAGAAAAAGGAGAAATGGGCAGATCAAACACGTGTTCTGAGTCAGTGGTTGGTAAACAGAAGAGTTTCCTCTCCCATTTCCTATAGAAGGCTGTGATGAGTTTCTACGCTCTACGCCCACAGGATGAAGCTATAATCTCCTCACCCTAAAAGGCTCTGAGTGCATTGATTTCTCCCACAGAGAAGCTTTTAACAGGGCTGTACTAGCCACATCAAGTACCTAATGTACTAAATCAAAATGTATCTTGTTACAAAATTTAAAAAAATACCCTAATGACAAATGTATCAATGTATATGTTAGTCTTCAGAGCTTTGTGGCCCCCTGTTACCTCAAATTCGTTTGCATTGGTGTCAGAAATGAGATACTGTGAGCGTGACGTAACCAGAAGTGCAGGTGGAGGTGAAAAGGTGTTTGAAAGAAAGTTGAGGCACAGGACTCACTTCCCGAATGACAGTGAGTGCAGTGACATTGTGGCAATAACATAGCGTGTTCCCTTTCAAAGACAAGTTTACTTTCCCCTTTTGGACCAAATTGCTGCATTATCCTCATACTTAAAGTGCATACTTTCATGCTCCTCCACTCATCCAACAACACCTTCCATGGCCTCACACGATAGTACCATAAGACTTCTGATACCGATGCAGCAAATTTGGCCTAATATTGGGCCACAAAACTGTGAACCACTATACATTTTTTGGAGAAAAGTATTTGTAGTATTTTGAAAATACAAAATACCATTCTCTGAAGTACCTTGTTAAAATTAAAAATATATATATTAAAAGTAACTGAAATCTGGATGTCAAATATATGTAACAGAAATACTGACAATCTCTGACTAGTACTACTTAAGCTTTACACAGAGATACGAATCTAACAATTTCGCTAAGTTATTATTCAATTCAGAGCTGATGTTCATCGCAGTTCACGTGTGGCAATGGTCGGTCTACAGTGCAATAATATAAATAACAATAACGCAGAAATACTTTGGAGACCAAGCTTGTAAGGTCCAACTAAATATTCTTGTAGGTTACTGTCATAAAGATGCTACATGTACACTGGTAACAGGCATTTACTTGAAAGTATTTTGCAGTGCACTAGCTAACAGGAAGTAAATATGCTCCTTCTTTTTTATTTAACTAGGCAAGTCAGTTAAGAACAAATTTGTATTTACAATGACGGCCTAGGAACAGTGGGTTAACTGCCTTGTTCAGGGGCAGAACTACAGATTTTTACCTTGTCAGCTTGGAGATTCGATCTAGCAACCTTTCAGTTACTGCCCCAACACTCTAACCACTAGGCTACCTGCCGCCCCATTTCATAGAACCAGACCATGCATTTCCTGTTTAATACCACAGACCACCTGTATGTAGGTCAAGTCTGAGGAGCATAAAAATACTAAAGAGAAAAGAAAAGTAGAAGAGAAAGAGAAAGAAAGTATGATAAACTATAAATAAAAAATAAAAAATCCTTTCTGAGCATAGAATTTCAAATAAAAAGCTGCAAGCAGCACTCGTGATACAGTGAGTGAACTTTCAAGTAACAATATAAAATTGGGAAGTATTGTTATTCAAGTGAAGACCTGAGAGTGGTTAATCAGTTGTAATTGGTCTTTCTACTGAGAAATCCCCTGATGCACAGCAATAATGATGATGATGATGACGAAGATTAGAATGCTGACAACAATCCTCTATAATGAGTCATGACTTTGATGATAAAAATAAGGATGGTTACAGATAGGGTCATGATAGTGATGCTGTTCCTATGATCATATGAATGCCCATTCACAGCATCATCTTGCCCTCATCCACAAAGGCGAGCACGGCTGGATTAGCAGTGTCTGGACCGTCTGACCTGACAGATGACATCCTGTGGTCCCTGGCCTCTGCAGGGTCATGGCACTTCTCCACGTACTTGTGCAGGATGCTGTAGTAGTGGTCTCTGGTGCTGAACCTGTAGAGGGACGAGATCTTCTCCCAGGCCTGGTTAGATGGGGTCGTGACAGGCTCTGGAGGCGTCTGCTGGAAGAAGCTCTTCAGGTTCCTCTCTGCAAGCTTTTCGGCGTGATCTGCCGTGTAGTTTTCCAGCAGGTCGCTCTCCCGCTGGGCATAGACCCTCCAGAACTTCAGCTGCAGGTAGCTGACTGGGGAGTTACACCGGGCAACACAGGTAAGTAGGAGGTTGAAGACCATGATGGAGGCAATCAGTAGCCAACCCAGGATCTGAAATCAAAACCAATACATTCAACACAATATTCAACTATTCTGCTTAACCCCTTACCTGGAATGCCTGAGTTAATGTCACAGTTATAATACAGTATACTGTACTGCTCAAACTCAAACCATATCTATAAAAATAGCTGGTAGCAGGAGAATGTATTAGGGAAGCATACTGTATATGGAACGGTAGATTCTTTTCAGAGGTGTGTGTTGGTCAGCAATTCCTCCATCACCTCTTCACATTGGAAGCAGTGTTTCCCTTAGGATTTTTATCAGCAGCGGTGGCAAAGTTAGCATAGGGGGGAGTAGGTGTGGCCAATGGTGCGATCTCCTACCATACATTTTAGAGGCCCTCCTCTTGGCCACAGAGAAACAATTTTGCTGTTTTAAAGCTTATTTCCTGCAATTGTACACATTTTGTAATGGAGCTTGTGCCGTGTTCTTATGCTATTTGAGTGACTCCAACATTCTATCAAAATCAATGGGGGCTGCCTTATCTTTTCTACATACTTTATATCTGGTTTTATACTTTTAAATTTATACTGAAACGTTTTACCATCCCCCCAAAAACATAATATTTTTGGGAGCGGCAGCCACACTTTAGCAGCGGCTGCCTGTCACTGCTAAATTAATATAGGGGAAACACTGGGAAGTTGTGTACATTAATGACAACAAGTCATACAGGAACTGAGTCAGACCGAAGAATAACTGCTATTTTATAACAATGGAAGTAGCCTATGCTTTGAGGCACTTCTGCTTTGGGGCATTTTAATGTTGGCATTTTCAAATGAAATGCGATGCAACAAATGCCTTCAAAGCTAAATGTGTACTTCATAATGTCAGAGACTCAGTTTTAAATATATTACAATTCCCTTAGCTGTCAGAACACATCCAGCGGTGTCAATTACCGTTAGCAGAAATATGTCAGTCTAATCACCTACACTCCAACAGACCGTCGACAAAAACAAGGATAGCCCACTAAAACATATTGAAGCGAGTAAAATGGGGCGAAGAAGATATGATAAAAATATATAATTCAAACCATAACTTGGTTCTATTAGTGTGAATATTATCTCACCTGCGACTCAGCGCGGATGGTTGCCAGCACATCATTGCTTTCGGATTGGGGCACGTGGTTGGCTCTCCCGCAGGGGAATTTATAAAGTTCACTCTGGCACTGCGGACTCTTTCCATCGCAAAGGTGGTTTGTGAAAACCGTTGCATTGACGCCAGTCATGGCGCATTCAAAGTAATTGCCATTGAGCAAAGCGACTGCAATCCAACTGACAGGTGCAACTACTGCTGTCGTGGTGATCTGAAAGAAGACCACCCCACAGGAGCAAACATATTTAAAATGACAAAATTTGGATTTGCGTAAACACAAACCTGTAAACAATTTCCATGTTTTATTGCTCATGATGTAACCTAACACCAACAGTGCCAGAGCAGGCACTAAGAGAAACACCATGCCGTAGGAAAAGTTCCAGCCGCTGCAAGGACATTTGAACACCACTGACGAAAATATCTGTTCCCCGCCTGCAGTTAACAACGCAACTAAACCAAACCCGAGACTAGTCTGCTGTTTCTGAACAATTTTAAGAACCGTTTTGAACTTATCCATCTTTCCAGACGCACAGGACTCACATGCACTTCTGCTGATAGCAAGTCATGGGAGCATATAAATTGACGGGACAGCTATACTTTCAGTTCCCCTGTCCTCTCCGGCGCGCCTCCAACTCAGGATGTTGTAAACATGAAGTCACTTCACTAGGCTACAGTTTATTTATGGATGATACAATGAGGGTATTCTATTAATTCCCAGACCAGGTTGTCATGCGCCCAAAAATCTGAAGGGGGTGGTCTGGATGGGTGCTTGCCCCACATCTATAAATTGGAGAATTTAGCATTTTTCAAACACCTGAAACAGCTTTTTTTCTTGCAATCTGAGGCATAATCTTTATGCTTAATTAAAAAATATATGTTTATTTTTCTGCATATCTTAGGCACAGCTCTTGAGCTGTCTGTATCCTCCTGACTGGTGATAATTTTGTAAAATAAACTAAATATGCTTCTCTGCATCTCTGTTCAAATCTGGGTAAAAGATGGAAAGGAATGTGAGTCTTATTCAGTACATTTAGTAATTGGTTGCTTTTAGAAAGTCTACCAACCTTGCCAGCAGGCATGCCAGTTAAGATAGTTAGACAAGCTAGCTACTCTAACTTGATTGATGTCCTGATGTATTCTTGGTAGCTAGTTAGGAGGTTGGTAGATTGGGAACCTATCTGGGTTAGCGAAAGCCATTTTCATAAAATTGCTAGGTGGCTAGTAGTATTACAGAGAAATAAAACAATATTTACAATGCCTTCGGAGAGTATTCAGACTCCTTGACTTTTTCCACATTTGGTTAAGTTACAGCCTTATTCTAAGATTGATTAAATTGTTTTCCCCCCCTTCACCAATCTACACACAATACCCTATAATTACAAAGTAAAAACAGGTTTCTAGAAATGTAAAAAAAAAATATATATACATAAATATAATATTTACATAAGTATTCAAACCGTTTACTCAGTACTTTGTTGAAGCCCAAATTGGCAGCGATTACATCCTAGAGCATTCTTGAGTATGATGCTACAAGCTTGGCACACGTGCATTTGAGGAGTTTCTCCCATTCTTCTCTGCAGATCCTCTCAAGCTTTGTAAGTTTGTATGGGGAGCGTTGCTGCACAACTATTTTCGGTCTCGATCCGGTTCGAGTCCGGGCTCTGGCTTGGTCACTCAAGGACATTCAGAAACTTGTCTTACATAGTCTTGAAGCCAATCCTGCGTTGTCTTAGCTGTGTGCTTAGGGACGTTGTCCTGTTGGAATGTGAACATCCACCCTAATCTGAGGTCCTGAGTGCTCTGGAGCAGGTTTTCATCAAGGATCTCTCTGTACTGTACTTTGCTCCATTCATCTTTTTGAGGTCGGGTGATTGTGGAGGCCAGGTCATCTGATGCAGCACTCCATCACTCTCCTTCTTGGTCAAATAGCCCTTACACAGCCTGGAGGTGTGTTTTGGGTCATTGTTGAAAAACAAATGTTAATGCCACTAAGCGCAAACCAAATCGGATGGCGTATCGCTGCAGAGTGCTGTGGTAGCCATGCTGGTTAAGTGTGCCTTGAATTCTAAATAAATCACTGACAGTGTCACCAGCAAAGCACCCCTACACCATCACACCTCTTCCTCCATGCTTCACGGTGGGAACCACACATGCAGTGATCATTAGTTCACCTACTCTGCGTCTCACAAAGACATGGCGGTTGGAACCAAAAATCTCAAATTTGGGCTCAGAAGACCAAAGGACAGATTTCCACCAGTCTAATGGCCATTCTTCGTGCTTTTGGCCCAAGCAAGTCTCTTCTTATTATTGGTGTCCTTTAGTAGTGGTTTCTTTGCAGCAATTCGACCACAAAGGCCTTATTCCCCCAGTCTCCTCTGAACAGTTGATGTTCAGATGTGTCTGTATCTTGAACTCTGTAAAGCATTTATTTGGGCTGCAATTTCTGAGGCTGGTAACTCTAGCGAACTTATTCTCTGCAGCAGAGGTAACTCTGGGTCTTCCTTTCCTGTGGCCGTCCTCGTGAGAGCCATTTTCATCATTGCGCTTGGCGGTTTTTGCGACTGCAATTGAAGAAACTTTCAAGCTCTTGAAATTTTCCGGATTGACTGAACTTCATGTCTTACAGTAATGATGAACTGTCGTTCTTTTTGCTTATTTGAGCTGTTTTTGCCATAATATGGACTTGGTCTTTTACCAAATAGGGCTACCTTCTGCATACCACCCCTACCTTGTCACAACACAACTGATTGGCTCAAACGTATTAAGAAGGAAATAAATTCCACAAATTAACTTTCAACAAGGCACATCTGTTAATTGAAATCCATTCCAGGTGACTACCTCATAAAGCTGGTTGAGAGAATGCCAAGTGTGTGTAAAGCTGTCATCAAGACAAAGGGTGCGTACTTTGACAATCTCAAATATATTTTGATTTGTTTAACACTTTTTTGGTTACTACATGATTCCATATGTGCTATTTCATAATGTTGATGTCTTCACTATTATTCTACAATGTAGAAAATAGTAAAAATAAAGAAAAACCCTTGAATGAGTAGGTGTGTCCAAACCTTTGACTGGTACTGTATGTATGTCTGACGCCCTGATCTGTTTCATCTGTCCTTGTGCTCGTCTCCACCCCCCTCCAGGTGTTGCCCTTCTTCCCAACTATCCCGTGTATTTATACCTGTTTTTCTCTGTCTGTTTCTTGCCAGTTCTTCTTGTTCGTTCAAGCTAACCAGCGGTTTTCCCTGTCAGCTCCTATCATTATCCCAGCCTCACTTTCCTCATCCTCCTGAGTTTTGACCGTTGTTTGTCCTGACCCTGTACCCGCCCGCCTGACCTCTCTGCCTGTCCCTGACCCCGAGTCTGCCTGCCGTCCTGTACCATTGCTCCACCTCTGTATTACTAAACTCCGCCTGTCCCTGACCCTGAGCCCGCCTGCCATCCTGTACCTTTCCTGGATCTTCAACCCCTGCCTGCCTTGACCTGTCTTTGCCTGCCCCTGTTGCTACAATACACATTGTTACTTCGACAGTCTGCATCTGGGTCTTACCTTGATTCCTGATAATATGTGTATATATATATTTAAATAGGACAAATCTGAGGGGGCACGTGGACATGTGCCCCCTATATGCATGTTGCCTCTGGTCCCCTCTCTCTCTCTCTCTCTCTCCAACTGACATTCACTCCTGAGTTGTTGACCTGTTGCGCCCTCTATAACCATTGTGATTATTATTTTACCCTGCTGATCATCTATGAACATTTAGACATCTTGAATAACAATCTGGCCTTAATGGCCATGTACTACTCTTAGTCCATATCTGATTTAAATCTGTTCTTTTTCCTGCAGTGTGAACAGCCATTAAGAACATGGAATCAGATATTCAAGTCTGATTCATGGCCGTGCGACTTGTCTAAATATTCAAATCTAATTTATTTGCTCTCAAGTGGTTTTTAGACTGTTATTTGGCAAATCTTGTTGCTTGCTAGCTACTCTGTTGACCATTTTGACAAGAACACATGGTAGCTAACAAGCTTGTTAATAGTTTACAAACAAATTAGTGAATGTGGTAGAAAGCTAAACAGCTACCTAGCTAGCTGGTTGACTGCTGTGGCTAGCCAAAACGGACTTGTTTTGAAAGTTGCATCATCTAATCCTTTGAGGCTTTAAAAGTGTTCTTACACTATGATTTTTAACATTTAAAGCAGCTGGGAAACGTCCATGGCAGGTATTGTTGTCACCTTAGCTTGCTACATAACTTCTGAGCGATAGGAAGCACAAGCACCACCACCAATCGGTCTACGCCACTGCTCACACCCGTCATTACTATGACAACTAGCATAGTCATGTCAGCAAATTACTGCTGTCTGAACACACACAAATCCGATTTGGTATCTGTATTTTGTTTTTATTATGGATCCCCATTAGCTGCTGCCAAAGCAACAGTTACACTTCCTGGGTTTTGGCAAAATGAAGGCACTTATTCAATTTTAAAACATTACAACACATTCATAACAGATTTCAGATTTCTGAGGGCCTGTGTGGCCTCAGGCCCCTACTCCACTACCACATATCTATAACACAAAATCCATGTGTACGTGTATGTATAGTGCGTATGTTATCCTGTGTGTGTATGCATGTCTGTGCCTATGTTTGTGTTGCTTCACAGTCCCTGCTGTTCCATAAGGTGTATTTTTACATGTTTTTTTATCTGATTCTACTGCTTGTATCAGTAACCGGATGTGGAATAGAGTTCCATGTAGTCATGGCTCTATGTAGTACTGTGCGCCTCCCATAGTCTGTTCTGGACTGTGAAGAGACCTCTGGTGGCATATCTTGAGGGGTATGCATGGGTGTCTGAGCTCTGTGCTAGTCATTTAAACAGAGAGCTCGGTGCTTTCAACATGTCAATACCTTTCACAAATACAAGTGTGATGAAGTCAATCTCTCCTCCACTGAGCCAGAAGAGATTGACATGCATATTATTAATGTTTGCTCTCTGTGTACATCAGAGAGTGTACATCCAGCCGTGCTGCCCTGTTCTGAGCCAATTGCAATTTTCCTAAATCCCTATTTGTGGCTCCTGACCACACGACTGAACAGTAGTCCAGGTGCGACAAAACTAGAGCCTGTAGGACCTTCCTTGCTGATAGTGCTGTTAAGAAGGAAGAGCAGCGCATTATTATGGACACACTTCTCCCCATTTTAGCTACTGTTGTGTCAGTATGTTTTCACCATGACAGTTTACAGTCCAGTGTTACTCCACGCAGTTTAGTCACCTCAACTTCCTCAATTTCCACATAATTTATTACAAGATTTAGTTGAGGTTTAGGGTTTAGTGAATGATTTGAGTAAGTAAGGGGCCTAGACAGCTTTTCGTTTTTGAAATACTAACTTATTCCTTGCCACCCATTCTTAAATCAACTGCAGCTCTTTGTTAAGTGTTGCAGTCATTTCAGTCACTGTAGTAGCTGACGCGCATAGTGTCAAGTCATCCGCATACATAGACACACTGGCTTTACTCAAACCCAGTGGCATGTCGTTAGTAAAAGACTGAAAAAAGTAAAGGGCCTTGTCACGTTCCTGACCTGTTTTCTGTTGTTTTGTATGTGTTTGATGGTCAGGGCGTGAGTTTTGGGTGGGCAGTCTATGTTTTCTGTTTCTATGTTGGTTTTGGGTTGCCTGGTATGGCTCTCAATTAGAGGCAGGTGTTTGACGTTTCCTCTGATTGAGAGTCATATTAAGGTAGGTTGTTCTCACTGTTTGTTTGTGGGTGATTGTCTCCTGTGTCAGTGTCTGTATGTTACGCCACACGGGACTGTTCCGGGTTTTGTTTGTTCGTTCGTTTTATGTAGTCTGTTTCCTGGTTCATGCGTTCTTCACGTTGTATGTAAGTTCGGGTCCAGGTCTGTCTACATTCGTTTATTTGTTTTGTAATTATTCAAGTGTTCGTCGTGTTCTTCAGTTTTGTTTATTAAATCATTATGTATTCACAACCCGCTGCAGTTTGGTCGAATCACTACTCCTCCTCTTCGTATGAAGAGGAGGAGGAAGCCCGTTACAGGCCTAGACAGCTGCCCTGAGGAATTCGTAATTCTACCTGGATTATGTTGGAGAGGCTTCTATTAAAGAACACCATCTGTGTTCTGTTAGACAGGTAATTTTTTATCCACAATATTTTTTATATATATTTTATTTATTGCACCTTTATTTAACCAGGTAGGCCATTTGAGAACAAGTTCTCATTTACAACTGCGACCTGGCCAAGATAAAGCAAGGCAGTGCGACAAAAACAACAACACAGAGTTACACATGGGATAAACAGACAGTCAAAAACACAATAGAAAAATCTGTATAGAGTGTGTGCAAATGAAGGAAGGAGGTAAGGCAATAAATAGGCCATAGTGGCAAAGTGTCACGTTCTGACCATAGTTCTTGTGTGTTTTGCTTGTTTTAGTATTGGTCAGGACGTGAGCTGGGTGGGCATTCTATGTTGTGTGTCTAGTTTGTCTGTTTCTATGTTTGGCCTAATATGGTTCTCAATCAGAGGCAGGTGTTTTGTGTTGTCTCTGATTGGGAATCATATATAGGTGGCTTGTTTTGTGTTGGGGTTTGTGGGTGGTTGTTTCCTGTCTCTGTGTTTTCTCTGCACCAGATAGGGCTGTTTCGGTTTGCCACGTTTGTTATTTTGTTAGTTGTAAGTGTTCACAGTTTCGTCTTGTTTATTAAAGTCATGTTGAACACGAGCTACCGTGTTAGACCGTGTTAGAGCCGTCTTGGTCCGATCCCTGCTACACCTCCTCTTCAGACGAAGAGGAGGAAGGCTGCCGTTACAGAACCACCCACCTCACTCGGACCAAGCAGCGTAGTAACGGGCAGCAGCGACAGCAGCAGCAGCGGCCCAGTACACAGGACTCCTGGACATGGGAGGAAATTATGAACAGTAAAGGACCCTGGGCTAAGGTTGGAGAATATCGCCGCTCTCGTGAAGAGCTGGGGGCAGCTAAAGCCGAGGAGCGGTGGTATGAGGAGGAAACACGGCTGGCCAGGAAGCCCGAGAAGAAACCCCAAAAATGTATTGGGGGGGGATAAAGGGGAGTGTGGCGAAGTCAGGTAGGAGACCTGCGCCAACTTCCCGGGCTTGCCGTGGAGAGCGAAAGTACGGGCAGACACCGTGTTGTGCGGAAAAGCGCACGGTGTCTCTTGTACGTGTGCTTAGCCCGGTGCGGTACATCCCAGCTCCACGTATCGGCCGGGCTAGAGTGGGCATCGAGCCAGGTGCCATGAAGCCGGCTCAACATATCTGGTCTCCAGTACGTCTCCTCGGGCCGGTGTACATGGCACCAGCTTTACGCATGGTGTCCCCGGTTCGCCAGCACAGCCCAGTGCGGGCTATTCCACCTCGC
The DNA here is from genome assembly GCF_045679555.1 of Salvelinus alpinus. Taxonomy (NCBI): domain Eukaryota; kingdom Metazoa; phylum Chordata; class Actinopteri; order Salmoniformes; family Salmonidae; genus Salvelinus; species Salvelinus alpinus. Next base: position 55,979,958 of record NC_092089.1, on the reverse strand, counting down.
CGCACTGGCCTGGCTACGGGGAGCATTGAACCAGGTAAGGTTGGGCAGGCTCGGTGCTTAAGAGCTCCTGTACGCCTTCACGGTCCGGTATATCCGGCGCCACCTCCTCGCCCCAGCCCAGTAACACCAGTGCCTACACCACGCACCAGGCTTCCTGTGCGTCTCCAGAACTCTGTTCCTCCTCCACGCACTCTCCCTGTGGTGCGTGTCTCCAGCCCGGTACCACCAGTTCCGGCACCACGCACCAAGGTTACTGTGCGTATCCAGAGCCCTGTACGCACTGTTCCTTCTCCCCGCACTCGCCCTGAGGTGCGTGCCCTCAGCCCGGTACCACCAGTGCCGGTACCACGCACCAGGTGTATAGTGCGCCTCGAGAGTCCAGTGTGCCTTGTTCCTGCTCCCCGCACTAGCCTTGAGGTGTGTCTACAAACCAGTACCACCAGTTCCGGCAACACGCACCAGGCCTACTGTGCGCCTCAGCAGGTCTGAGCTGCCTGCCTGCCCAGCGCCGTCTGAGCTGCCTGCCTGCCCAGCGCCGTCTGAGCTGCCTGCCTGCCCAGAGCCATCTGAGCTGCCTGCCTGCCCAGAGCCATCTGAGCTGCCTGCCTGCCCAGCGCCATCTGAGCCATCCGTCTGCCCAGCGCCGTCAGAGCCGCCCGTCTGTCCCGAGCCGTCAGAGCCGCCCGTCTGTCCCGAGCCATTAGAGCCGTCCGTCAGTCAGGAGCCGCTAGAGCCGTCCGTCAGTCAGGAGCCGCTAGAGCCGTCCGTCAGTCAGGAGCCGCTAGAGCCGTCCGTCAGTCAGGAGCCGCCAGAGCCGCCAGCCAGTCAGGAGCCGCCAGCCAGTCAGGAGCCGCCAGAGCCGCCAGCCAGTCAGGAGCCGCCAGAGCCGCCAGCCAGTCAGGAGCCGCCAGAGCCGCCAGTCAGTCATGAGCCGCCAGTCCGTCATGAGCCGCCCGCCAGTCATGAGCCGCCCTCCAGTCATGAGCCGCCCTCCAGTCATGAGCCGCCCTCCAGTCATGAGCCGCCCTCCAGTCATGAGCCGCCCTCCAGTCATGAGCTGCCCTCCAGTCACGCTGCGTCTTGGTCCGATCCCTGCTACACTTCCTCTTCAGACGAAGAGGAGGAAGGCTGCCGTTACACAAAGTAATTACAATTTAGCAATTAACACTGGAGTGATAGATGTGCAGATGAGGATGTGCACGTAGAAATACTCGTGTGCAAAAGAGTAGAAAAACTAAAACAAATATGGGATGAGGTAGGTAGTTGGTTGGATGGGCTATTTACAGATGGGCTGTGTACAGCTGCAGCAATCGGTAAGCTGCTCTGACAGCTGATGCTTAAAGTTAGAGAGGGAGATAAGTCAACAGCTTCAGTGATTTTTTTCAATTCGTTTCAGTCATTGGCAGCAGAGAACTGGAAGGGAAGGAGGCCAAAGTAGGTGTTGGCTTTGGGGATGACCAGTGAAATATAGCTGCTGGAGCACGCTACGGGGGGGTGTTGCTATGGTGACCAGTGAGTTGGGGTGTATAGCACGGTGTGTAAAGCCATTACACATACGTTTTTCCAGCAGCAGACTATAATCAATAATGTCAAAAGCAACACTGAAGTCCCACAAAACAGCCCACACAATCTTTTTACTATCAATTTCTCTCAGCCAATCATCAGTCATTTGTGTAAGTGCTGTGCTTGTTGAATGTCCTTCCCTATAAGCGTGCTGAAAGTCAGTTGTCAATTACTTTACTGTAAAATAGCACTGTATCTGGTCAAACACAATTTTTTCCAAAAGTTTATTAAGGGTTGGTAACACAGTGATTGGTCGGCTATTTGAGCCAGTAAAGGGTGCTTTACTATTCTTAGGTAGCGGAATTACCTTTGCTTCCCTCCAGGCCTGAGGGCACACACTTTCTAGTAGGCTTAAATTGAAGATGTGGCAATATCGTCCACTATTATCCATCCAATTGTCAGACCCCGGTGGCTTGTCATTGCTGATAGACAACAATAATTTTTTCACCTCTTCCACACCCATTTTACAGAATTCAAAATTACAATTCTTGTCTTTCATAATTTGGTCAGATATACTTGGATGTTTAGTGTCAGAGTTTGTTGTTGGCATGTCATGCCTAAGTTTGCTTATCTTCTCAATGAAAAAAATCATTAAAAGTAGTTAATATCAGTCAGTTTTGTGATGAATGAGCCATATGATTCAATGAATGATGGAGCTGAGTTTGCCTTTTTCCCCCAACATTTCATTGAAGATGCTCCAAAGCTTTTTTACTATCATTCTTTATGTCATTTATCTTTGTTTCATACAGTAGTGTAGTTTCTTCTTCTTTTTATTCAGTTTAGTCACATGATTTCTCAATTTGCAGTATGCTTGCCAATCGGTTGTGCAGTCAGACTTCCTTTTGCCTCATCCCTCCAAACATAACACTTTTCAATTCCTTAACCTCCTGTGTGTCACATCCTGATCTGGTTCACCTGTCCTTGTGACTGTCTCCACCCCCTCCAGGTGTATATATCCTTGTGTTTCCTGTCTCTCTGTGCCAGTTCGTCTTGTTTTCCAAGTCAACCAGCATTTTTCCTTGCTCCTATTTTTACCAGGTTCTGTTTGTTTCTAGTCTTCCTGGTTTCGACCCTTGCCTGTCCTGACTCCGAACCCTCCTGCCTGACCACTCTACCTGTTCTGACTACCAGCCTGCCTTTCCCCTTGTACGGTTGTTGGACTCGGATCTGTTTTTTGACCCCTGCATGGCCTGACCTCGAGACTGCCTATCGTCTGGTAATGTTTGGACTCTGACCTGGTTTATGAACTCTCGCCTGTCCCCGACCTGCCTTTGCCTACTCCCTTTGTTATAATAAATATCGGAGCTCTACCATCTTCCTCCTGTGTCTGCCTTTGGGTTTCGCCTTGTGCCCTTATACTGTGTCCATTTTCAGACTCACAAGTTGACAGTTACTCTGTGGATAATGCAGAGACAGAGAGTCAGTAAAACAATTCCACACAAGATGAAGAATAAGGGGGTAATGCTCAGGAACTAGCTAGCTAAATTATAAAAAAGACTGACTTAAATTGGCTGGGGTCTGTCCATAGGAAGTTAAGGACCCACTGCAGGGAAAAATATTATTATTTTTAGCTATGAATAATCTAGCTAGCTAGCCTAGCTACAGTGCATTCTAAAAGTACTCAGACCCCTTGACTTTTTCCACATTTAGTTATGCTACAGCCTTATTTTAAAATTGATTAAATTGTAATTTTTCCCCCTCATCAATCTACATACAATACCCCATAATGAGGAAGCAAAAACAGGTTTTAGAAATTTTTGCAAATGTATTGTTTTCAGTTTACTTAGTACTTTGTTGAAGCACCTTTGGCAACGATTTCAGCCTTGAGTCTTCTTGGGCATGACGCTACAAGCTTAGAACACCTGTATTTGGGAAGTTTCTCCCATTCTTCTCTGCAGATCCTCTCAAGCTCTGTCAGGTTGGATGGGGAGCGTCGCTGCACAGCTATTTTCAGGTCTCTCTAGAGATGTGTGGTGGCATTTTTCTGTATTACCAAATGAGGAGAGAGAGACAAACTTCACACACCAGTCAGAGTTATTTTTGAACTACATCTTTTATAATAATTCAGCTTTGCAATAGCATTTGACTTTCAACAATTTACTATCTATAATGAACCATTGAGAGTGCCACCAGAAAAGTACAAAGATCTTTTATAGCCAAGATACACCCCTCTCAACTTACATGACGAACCACAGATCTTAGGAACAGTTCACAAAGGTTAAGATTTGTATGAAAGATATCTATAAAACATAGCAGACAGTTACTGCTGTGTCAACAGTTCTCATTGTAAAGACCAGTGTCTGGCCCCCTCCTACTCCAAACTGGAACCCCTCTCACCCTGGTACAGTATAGCACGATAACATTACCTCATGTTATTTGGAATGCTCTTTAGGCTTTATTACCCAACGACATCGTAAATCTCCTCTGTGAGTGCTATCTCATAGAGGCCCATCCTCAGTGGAACACACACACAATACTCTCTTCTGTCGAATGTAACAACTATTATAATGTAATAGAAGCATTATAACATCATCTTACAAGCATTATAACATCATCTTGCAATTTTCCACGACAGATGTTCGATTGGGTTCAAGTCCAGGCTCAAGGACACTCAAGGACATTCAGAGACTTGTCCTGAAGCCAATCTTGCATTGTCTTGGCTGTGTGCTTAGGGTCGTTGTCTTGTTGGAAGGTGAACCTTCGCACCAATTTGAGGTCCTGAGCGCTCTGGAGCAGGTTTTCATCAATGATCTTTCTGTACTTTGCTCCGTTCATCTTTCCCTTGATCCTGACTAGTCTCTCTGGCCCTGCTGTTAAAAAACATCCCCACAGCATGATGCTGCCACCACCATGCTTCACCGTAGGAATGGTATTGGCCAAGTGATGAGCGGTGCCTGGTTTTCTCTGGACGTGACGCTTGGCATTCAGGCCAAAGAGGTCAATATTGGTTTCATCAGACCAGAGAATCTTGTTTCTCATGGTTTGAGAGTCCTTTAGGTGCCTTTTGACAACTCCAAGCGGGCTGTCATGTGCCTTTTTCGAAGGAGTGGCTTCCGTCTGGCCACTCTATCATAAAGGCCTGATTGGGTGAGTGCTGAAGAGATGGTTGTCCTTCTGGAAGTTTCTCCCATCTCCACAGAGGAACTTTGGAGCTCTGTCAGAGTGACCATCAGGTTCTTGGTCACTTCCCTGACCAAGGCCCTTCCCCCCGATTGCTCAGTTTGGCCAGGTGGCCAGCTCTAGGCCGGGCGGTCAGCTCATTCTCCCGACACATAGTTCTAGGCTAAATAAGTATTTTATTGTCACGCCCTGACCGTAGAGAGCTTTTTATGTCTCTATTTTAGTTTGGTCAGGGTGTGATTTGGGTGGGCATTCTATGTTCATTTTCTATGTTTTGTATTTCTTTGTGTTTGGCTGGGTGTGGTTCTCAATCAGAGGCAGCTGTCTATCGTTGTCTCTGATTGAGAACCATACTTAGGTAGCTTTTTCCCGCATGGTTTTTGTGGGTAGTTGTTTTCTGTTTAGTGTTTTGCACCTCACAGGACTGTTTCGGTTATTCACTTTGTTATTTTTGTTTAGTGTTCAGTTAAATAATATGTCATGAACACTTACCACACTGCGCTTTGGTCCGACTACTCTTCTTCAGATGATGAAAACCGTTACATTTATGGGTTGACATTATTTTGGAGACAAAATAAACTGGTAATTAGCATAGGCCTTACTATTCAAATACTCACTGCAGTGAATGTTGTATTGGACTCAAAGACTTACCAATTTCGATAGGCCCCATTTCTTAGCCTGGTTGCTAAGAAATGTTAGATTTTTTTTTACATTAGTTTATTTGGTAAATATTTTCTAAACCAACAATGCAGTTCAAGAAATAGAGTTAAGGGCTTGTAAGTAGGCATTTCACGGTAAGGTCTACACCTGTTGAATTCGGCGCATGTGATAAATAACATTTGATTTGAAGTATTTACTTTTTTGTCTATATAATCATCGGCAATGTTGGTAAATGTGTCTGCCTGGTTGAACATTTTCATGTATTTTAAATGGTAAAATCAAATAAAAAATTGAATCAAATCAAGAGCACAAACGGGGATCATGCCACCCATTTCTCGAATGGGCCCATAGACTAGCACTAAACTATATATAATAAAATATAACCGCGAGGCCCCATAACCTACTAGACGTACTCATACAACAATTCCATCACTTGATGGCGCTGTATACCACATGACACAATGCATGTGACCATATCAAGAGGCGGGGTTTGAATGGGGTGGGTATAATTTGTGGAACGTTCCAACAGGAATCCGTTCCAAAAACTCCGTAAATATCAAGGTTGCCAACAAAAAACGCATACAGTCGTATAACAGTAGAATGACATACCGGGTAGGGAGTGAGCTATGTAATTACGTTTTTCACTCACCACGTTTATTCGGAAAAATGTCTCTTCGTTCTGCTAGCCTCCACCATTTCTCGTTCGTTGGTTTAGTTATTATTTCCGGTGTTCCTGCATTTGCCGGTGAACTCTGTTGCGCCTCAATTAGGGAATCGCTGTGGTTGAAATGTAACTAATGACCGCTAGTCCCAGTATTTTTGTAGCTAGGTGGCTTGTACACAATTGTTACCGATGATACTGTATATACCTACTCTTACTACAGAAACATGCATTTTGCCAAGTTCTCTCTGTGTTAATCCTGTTTCCCAAATATAGCAGGTAACTTGTGTCTGTCGATGTTGTTGAGTTCATCTTGCCTAGTTAAATAAAGATTAAATAAATTAGAACATTTAAAATATATACTTTGACCTATTTCAGGTAACCCCAAGATGCTTGATTCACTACACCTGCTTTTGAATAACTTTCCAGTCGTTTTTGCTTTACATTGCGACTTTTGAACGTCTGTTTATTGGACATATATATTAGTGTCTAATAAAAAAGAGCAACGTATGTAAAGCATCCTATCTGTTTTAAGGTTATAGTGTGTGTGTATATGTGTGTGTAGTGTAGGTCCTCTTGATGTCCACTAGGTGTCAGCACGGCTTCAATAATGTCACACCAGGTTCACAACATGTTTTCATGTGTCACAAATCAAATTGTATTTGTCACATGCGCCGAATACTACATGTGTAGACCTTGCAGTGAAATGCTGAAATGAAGCCCTTAACCAACAATTTAGTTGTAAGAAAAATAAGAAATAAAAGTAATAAATAATTAAAGATCAGCAGTAAAATAAAAACAGCGAGCCTATATACATGGGGTACCGGAACAGAGTCAATGTGTCGGGGCACCTGTTAGTCGAGGTAATTGAGGTGTTCCTTTCAAGTCCAGTGGTGTAAATTACTTAACAAAAATGTATTTAAACTACTCCACTACATTCCGTTTATATCTTTTTTTTTTTGTATCTGTACTTTTACTCTTTCTGTTTCTTTAGAACATTATATTTTACTTCACCACATTTCTAAAGAAAATAATATTTTTTTTACTCCATACAGTTTCCCTGGCACCCAAAAGTACTTTTTGCATTTTGAATGCTAAGCCGGACAGGAAAATGGTCCAATTCACACACTTATCAAGAGAACATCCCTACTGCCTCTGATCTAGCAGACTCACTAAACACATGCTTCGTTTGTAAATTATGAGTGTTCCCATGGCTATTTCTTAAATAAAAATACAAGAGAATTGTGCTGTCTGGTTGGCTTAATATATGGAAGGTCAAATCATTTATACTTTTACCACTGATACTTAAGTATCTTTTAGCAATGACATTTACTTAGTATTTTACTGGGTGACTTTTACTTGAGACATTTTCTATTAACATATCTTTACTTTTACTCAAGTATGACAATTGGGTACTTTTTCAACCACTGTTCAAGACGTTTAGCACCCAATATCCAACATTCACTTGGTGGCTTGAAGTAGGAGTGCTGAACTAGGATCTGTTTAGCATTTGTGAGTAGAATGAATAACATTACTTTGACGGGGGGAGGGGGGTAGTGATTCCAGTTCAGCACTCTTAGCCTGAGACATTTCATAAATGCGTACAGAGGAGCACTTTTTTACAATCAGCTTTGCCTAGATCATTCTGACTCAGTTGTCTCTGGAATGAGATTATATGGACAGGGGTGGGTTTGATCATAGATCAGCACTCCTACTCAACACCAGTTGCTGTACCCTAACATTTTATAATCCAATTTCCCTTGCTGTCTATGTCCTTCCGGAACCCCACCTCAACATTGTTCTGTCAAGGCAACAAAAGCAAGTTGGCATGCTCTTGAAAGGAATTTAACTCACAACCTCTCCTTTGGGAATTCACCACCATAACTACTACTACAACTATTTTTAAACTATCTTAACATGTGGCTTTCTTCAGGGGGACCAAGACTAGGAACACCTTTGAATGGTCTACAAAGAATGGCCCCAGGTAAAAGTTGGCTTTTGCAGAGTATGGTTGTATTGTTACTCCACAGCATAGTATGTTATCACAACTCTATTGAAATTACATTTGAAACAAGGTGTCACTTCATTCTTGCTATTTGATGGGAACTAGCCCCTTTTCCCCTACATACCTCTTGTTTGCTCTTTCAGGCCCACAAAGGCAACACGAAAGAAGTTGCTACATTAACTGTTTCTCTGGGATTTGAACTCTCAAACTCTGGCTTGGGGAGCATCCACCATGGTTCGGGAAGCAGACGTCATAACCACTACTCTAGCAGACAGACATAGACTAAATATTAAGGGGTACATGAAAATGCACACATCAAAGACAACATTTCAGAGGTTGGAGAATGGCGTGGGGGCTTGTACTTCTTGGGTCCACCAACCGTTCCTCAATCTTCTTCTGATGATTACAAACATAGATTACGAATCTTCAAAACCTACACTATAGGATGGATGTGTTTAGGAACGGGGGACGAAATTCAAAAGGGACGTATTTCCAATTACCAGCAAATAGACCCTAGAAATGTTATTCCAAAATCTTAATATTGGAACTTTGTCCCTTCATTTGCCTACTACTGTCTATAAGCTATCATGACATGTGGGTTTTTTCTTGGGGACAAGGTATCGGAACGCTTTTGAATGGTCTACAAAGCATGCCCCCAGGTCAAAGTTGGCTTTTTGCAGACATTGTTACTCCACGACATAGTATGTTATCACAACTCTATTAAAAGGACATTCTATACAAGGTGTCACTTCAGTCCTTCTATTTGATGGGAAATAGCCCCTACCCCCCTACACACCTCAAGTTAGCTCTTTCATGCCAACAAAAGGCAACATCAGAAATGTCTCTCTAAAAATTGCTCTCCTCAGATTTGAACTCTCAATCTCTGGTTTGGGGAGCAAACACCATAACCACTACTCTACCAGACAGACAGAGAATAATTGTTAAGGGCTACTTCAAAATGCACACATCAAAGACAACATTTCAGAGGTTGGAGAATGGCGTGGGGGCTTGTACTTCTTGGGTCCACCAACCGTTCCTCAATCTTCTTCTGATGATTACAAACATAGATTATGAATCTTCAAAACCTACACTATAGGATGGATGTGTTTAGGAACGGGGGACGAAATTCAAAAGGGACGTGTTTCCAATTACCAGCAAATAAACCCTAGAAATGTTATTTAAAAATCTTAATATTGGAACTTTGTCACTTCATTTGCCTACTACTGTCTATAAGCTATCATGACATGTGGGTTTTTTCTTGGGGACAAGGTATCGGAACGCTTTTGAATGGTCTACAAAGCATGCCCCCAGGTCAAAGTTGGCTTTTTGCAGACATTGTTACTCCACGACATAGTATGTTATCACAACTCTATTAAAAGGACATTCTATACAAGGTGTCACTTCAGTCCTTCTATTTGATGGGAAATAGCCCCTACCCCCCTACACACCTCAAGTTAGCTCTTTCATGCCAACAAAAGGCAACATCAGAAATGTCTCTCTAAAAATTGCTCTCCTCAGATTTGAACTCTCAATCTCTGGTATGGGGAGCAAACACCATAACCACTACTCTACCAGACAGACAGAGAATAATTGTTAAGGTCTACTTCAAAATGCACACATCAAAGACAACATTTCAGAGGTTGGAGAATGGCGTGGGGGCTTGTACTTCTTGGGTCCACCAACCGTTCCTCAATCTTCTTCTGATGACTACAAACATAGATTATGAATCTTCAAAACCTACACTATAGGATGGATGTGTTTAGGAACGGGGGACGAAATTCAAAAGGGACGTGTTTCCAATTACCAGCAAATAAACCCTAGAAATGTTATTTAAAAATCTTAATATTGGAACTTTGTCACTTCATTTGCCTACTACTGTCTATAAGCTATCATGACATGTGGGTTTTTTCTTGGGGACAAGGTATCGGAACGCTTTTGAATGGTCTACAAAGCATGCCCCCAGGTCAAAGTTGGCTTTTTGCAGACATTGTTACTCCACGACATAGTATGTTATCACAACTCTATTAAAAGGACATTCTATACAAGGTGTCACTTCAGTCCTTCTATTTGATGGGAAATAGCCCCTACCCCCCTACACACCTCAAGTTAGCTCTTTCATGCCAACAAAAGGCAACATCAGAAATGTCTCTCTAAAAATTGCTCTCCTCAGATTTGAACTCTCAATCTCTGGTATGGGGAGCAAACACCATAACCACTACTCTACCAGACAGACAGAGAATAATTGTTAAGGTCTACTTCAAAATGCACACATCAAAGACAACATTTCAGAGGTTGGAGAATGGCGTGGGGGCTTGTACTTCTTGGGTCCACCAACCGTTCCTCAATCTTCTTCTGATGATTACAAACATAGATTATGAATCTTCAAAACCTACACTATAGGATGGATGTGTTTAGGAACGGGGGACGAAATTCAAAAGGGACGTGTTTCCAATTACCAGCAAATAAACCCTAGAAATGTTATTTAAAAATCTTAATATTGGAACTTTGTCACTTCATTTGCCTACTACTGTCTATAAGCTATCATGACATGTGGGTTTTTTCTTGGGGACAAGGTATCGGAACGCTTTTGAATGGTCTACAAAGCATGCCCCCAGGTCAAAGTTGGCTTTTTGCAGACATTGTTACTCCACGACATAGTATGTTATCACAACTCTATTAAAAGGACATTCTATACAAGGTGTCACTTCAGTCCTTCTATTTGATGGGAAATAGCCCCTACCCCCCTACACACCTCAAGTTAGCTCTTTCATGCCAACAAAAGGCAACATCAGAAATGTCTCTCTAAAAATTGCTCTCCTCAGATTTGAACTCTCAATCTCTGGTATGGGGAGCAAACACCATAACCACTACTCTACCAGACAGACAGAGAATAATTGTTAAGGTCTACTTCAAAATGCACACATCAAAGACAACATTTCAGAGGTTGGAGAATGGCGTGGGGGCTTGTACTTCTTGGGTCCACCAACCGTTCCTCAATCTTCTTCTGATGATTACAAACATAGATTATGAATCTTCAAAACCTACACTATAGGATGGATGTGTTTAGGAACGGGGGACGAAATTCAAAAGGGACGTGTTTCCAATTACCAGCAAATAAACCCTAGAAATGTTATTTAAAAATCTTAATATTGGAACTTTGTCACTTCATTTGCCTACTACTGTCTATAAGCTATCATGACATGTGGGTTTTTTCTTGGGGACAAGGTATCGGAACGCTTTTGAATGGTCTACAAAGCATGCCCCCAGGTCAAAGTTGGCTTTTTGCAGACATTGTTACTCCACGACATAGTATGTTATCACAACTCTATTAAAAGGACATTCTATACAAGGTGTCACTTCAGTCCTTCTATTTGATGGGAAATAGCCCCTACCCCCCTACACACCTCAAGTTAGCTCTTTCATGCCAACAAAAGGCAACATCAGAAATGTCTCTCTAAAAATTGCTCTCCTCAGATTTGAACTCTCAATCTCTGGTTTGGGGAGCAAACACCATAACCACTACTCTACCAGACAGACAGAGAATAATTGTTAAGGGCTACTTCAAAATGCACACATCAAAGACAACATTTCAGAGGTTGGAGAATGGCGTGGGGGCTTGTACTTCTTGGGTCCACCAACCGTTCCTCAATCTTCTTCTGATGATTACAAACATAGATTATGAATCTTCAAAACCTACACTATAGGATGGATGTGTTTAGGAACGGGGGACGAAATTCAAAAGGGACGTGTTTCCAATTACCAGCAAATAAACCCTAGAAATGTTATTTAAAAATCTTAATATTGGAACTTTGTCACTTCATTTGCCTACTACTGTCTATAAGCTATCATGACATGTGGGTTTTTTCTTGGGGACAAGGTATCGGAACGCTTTTGAATGGTCTACAAAGCATGCCCCCAGGTCAAAGTTGGCTTTTTGCAGACATTGTTACTCCACGACATAGTATGTTATCACAACTCTATTAAAAGGACATTCTATACAAGGTGTCACTTCAGTCCTTCTATTTGATGGGAAATAGCCCCTACCCCCCTACACACCTCAAGTTAGCTCTTTCATGCCAACAAAAGGCAACATCAGAAATGTCTCTCTAAAAATTGCTCTCCTCAGATTTGAACTCTCAATCTCTGGTATGGGGAGCAAACACCATAACCACTACTCTACCAGACAGACAGAGAATAATTGTTAAGGTCTACTTCAAAATGCACACATCAAAGACAACATTTCAGAGGTTGGAGAATGGCGTGGGGGCTTGTACTTCTTGGGTCCACCAACCGTTCCTCAATCTTCTTCTGATGATTACAAACATAGATTATGAATCTTCAAAACCTACACTATAGGATGGATGTGTTTAGGAACGGGGGACGAAATTCAAAAGGGACGTGTTTCCAATTACCAGCAAATAAACCCTAGAAATGTTATTTAAAAATCTTAATATTGGAACTTTGTCACTTCATTTGCCTACTACTGTCTATAAGCTATCATGACATGTGGGTTTTTTCTTGGGGACAAGGTATCGGAACGCTTTTGAATGGTCTACAAAGCATGCCCCCAGGTCAAAGTTGGCTTTTTGCAGACATTGTTACTCCACGACATAGTATGTTATCACAACTCTATTAAAAGGACATTCTATACAAGGTGTCACTTCAGTCCTTCTATTTGATGGGAAATAGCCCCTACCCCCCTACACACCTCAAGTTAGCTCTTTCATGCCAACAAAAGGCAACATCAGAAATGTCTCTCTAAAAATTGCTCTCCTCAGATTTGAACTCTCAATCTCTGGTATGGGGAGCAAACACCATAACCACTACTCTACCAGACAGACAGAGAATAATTGTTAAGGTCTACTTCAAAATGCACACATCAAAGACAACATTTCAGAGGTTGGAGAATGGCGTGGGGGCTTGTACTTCTTGGGTCCACCAACCGTTCCTCAATCTTCTTCTGATGATTACAAACATAGATTATGAATCTTCAAAACCTACACTATAGGATGGATGTGTTTAGGAACGGGGGACGAAATTCAAAAGGGACGTGTTTCCAATTACCAGCAAATAAACCCTAGAAATGTTATTTAAAAATCTTAATATTGGAACTTTGTCACTTCATTTGCCTACTACTGTCTATAAGCTATCATGACATGTGGGTTTTTTCTTGGGGACAAGGTATCGGAACGCTTTTGAATGGTCTACAAAGCATGCCCCCAGGTCAAAGTTGGCTTTTTGCAGACATTGTTACTCCACGACATAGTATGTTATCACAACTCTATTAAAAGGACATTCTATACAAGGTGTCACTTCAGTCCTTCTATTTGATGGGAAATAGCCCCTACCCCCCTACACACCTCAAGTTAGCTCTTTCATGCCAACAAAAGGCAACATCAGAAATGTCTCTCTAAAAATTGCTCTCCTCAGATTTGAACTCTCAATCTCTGGTATGGGGAGCAAACACCATAACCACTACTCTACCAGACAGACAGAGAATAATTGTTAAGGGCTACTTCAAAATGCACACATCAAAGACAACATTTCAGAGGTTGGAGAATGGCGTGGGGGCTTGTACTTCTTGGGTCCACCAACCGTTCCTCAATCTTCTTCTGATGATTACAAACATAGATTATGAATCTTCAAAACCTACACTATAGGATGGATGTGTTTAGGAACGGGGGACGAAATTCAAAAGGGACGTGTTTCCAATTACCAGCAAATAAACCCTAGAAATGTTATTTAAAAATCTTAATATTGGAACTTTGTCACTTCATTTGCCTACTACTGTCTATAAGCTATCATGACATGTGGGTTTTTTCTTGGGGACAAGGTATCGGAACGCTTTTGAATGGTCTACAAAGCATGCCCCCAGGTCAAAGTTGGCTTTTTGCAGACATTGTTACTCCACGACATAGTATGTTATCACAACTCTATTAAAAGGACATTCTATACAAGGTGTCACTTCAGTCCTTCTATTTGATGGGAAATAGCCCCTACCCCCCTACACACCTCAAGTTAGCTCTTTCATGCCAACAAAAGGCAACATCAGAAATGTCTCTCTAAAAATTGCTCTCCTCAGATTTGAACTCTCAATCTCTGGTTTGGGGAGCAAACACCATAACCACTACTCTACCAGACAGACAGAGAATAATTGTTAAGGGCTACTTCAAAATGCACACATCAAAGACAACATTTCAGAGGTTGGAGAATGGCGTGGGGGCTTGTACTTCTTGGGTCCACCAACCGTTCCTCAATCTTCTTCTGATGATTACAAACATAGATTATGAATCTTCAAAACCTACACTATAGGATGGATGTGTTTAGGAACGGGGGACGAAATTCAAAAGGGACGTGTTTCCAATTACCAGCAAATAAACCCTAGAAATGTTATTTAAAAATCTTAATATTGGAACTTTGTCACTTCATTTGCCTACTACTGTCTATAAGCTATCATGACATGTGGGTTTTTTCTTGGGGACAAGGTATCGGAACGCTTTTGAATGGTCTACAAAGCATGCCCCCAGGTCAAAGTTGGCTTTTTGCAGACATTGTTACTCCACGACATAGTATGTTATCACAACTCTATTAAAAGGACATTCTATACAAGGTGTCACTTCAGTCCTTCTATTTGATGGGAAATAGCCCCTACCCCCCTACACACCTCAAGTTAGCTCTTTCATGCCAACAAAAGGCAACATCAGAAATGTCTCTCTAAAAATTGCTCTCCTCAGATTTGAACTCTCAATCTCTGGTATGGGGAGCAAACACCATAACCACTACTCTACCAGACAGACAGAGAATAATTGTTAAGGTCTACTTCAAAATGCACACATCAAAGACAACATTTCAGAGGTTGGAGAATGGCGTGGGGGCTTGTACTTCTTGGGTCCACCAACCGTTCCTCAATCTTCTTCTGATGACTACAAACATAGATTATGAATCTTCAAAACCTACACTATAGGATGGATGTGTTTAGGAACGGGGGACGAAATTCAAAAGGGACGTGTTTCCAATTACCAGCAAATAAACCCTAGAAATGTTATTTAAAAATCTTAATATTGGAACTTTGTCACTTCATTTGCCTACTACTGTCTATAAGCTATCATGACATGTGGGTTTTTTCTTGGGGACAAGGTATCGGAACGCTTTTGAATGGTCTACAAAGCATGCCCCCAGGTCAAAGTTGGCTTTTTGCAGACATTGTTACTCCACGACATAGTATGTTATCACAACTCTATTAAAAGGACATTCTATACAAGGTGTCACTTCAGTCCTTCTATTTGATGGGAAATAGCCCCTACCCCCCTACACACCTCAAGTTAGCTCTTTCATGCCAACAAAAGGCAACATCAGAAATGTCTCTCTAAAAATTGCTCTCCTCAGATTTGAACTCTCAATCTCTGGTATGGGGAGCAAACACCATAACCACTACTCTACCAGACAGACAGAGAATAATTGTTAAGGTCTACTTCAAAATGCACACATCAAAGACAACATTTCAGAGGTTGGAGAATGGCGTGGGGGCTTGTACTTCTTGGGTCCACCAACCGTTCCTCAATCTTCTTCTGATGATTACAAACATAGATTACGAATCTTCAAAACCTACACTATAGGATGGATGTGTTTAGGAACGGGGGACGAAATTCAAAAGGGACGTGTTTCCAATTACCAGCAAATAAACCCTAGAAATGTTATTTAAAAATCTTAATATTGGAACTTTGTCACTTCATTTGCCTACTACTGTCTATAAGCTATCATGACATGTGGGTTTTTTCTTGGGGACAAGGTATCGGAACGCTTTTGAATGGTCTACAAAGCATGCCCCCAGGTCAAAGTTGGCTTTTTGCAGACAAGGTTTGTATCAAATGCAAATGAAGGTTTATTGTTACTCCATGACATAATCTGATACCACAACACTATTGAAATGACATTCTTTACAATGTGACTTGAGTCTTTCACTATTTTTTAGCCCTTCCTCTGACACCGCCTAGTATATACAGTAGGTCCTGGATGGCAGGAAGCTTCTACCCAGTGATGTACTCGGACATAAGCAATCAAATTTTATTCATAAATCCCTTACAACATCAGCCTATGTCACAAAGTGATATACAGAAACCCAGCCTAAAACCCCAAAACAGCAAGCAATGCAGATGCACGGTGGCTAGGTAAAACTCCCTAGAAAGGCAGGAACCTAGGAAGTAACCTTGAGAGGAACCAGACTCTGAGGGGTGGCCAGTCCTCTTCTGGCTGTGCCGGGTGGAGATTATAACAGAACATGGCCAGTCCTCTTCTGGCTGTGCCGGGTGGAGATTATAACAGAACATGGCCAAACGTTAATAGATTACCAGCAGGCTCAAATGATAATATTCACAGTGGTTCTAGAGGGTGAAACAGGTCAGCACCTCAAGAGTAAATGTCAGGTCCGGGATAAGGTAGCACGTCCGGTGAACACGTCAGGGTTCCATAGCCGCAGGCAGAACAGTTTAAACTGGAGCAGCAGCACGACCAGGTGGACTGGGGACAGTGTGATCAGGCCAGGTAGTCCTGAGGCATGGTCCCAGGGCTCAGGTCCTCCGGGATAGAAGGGAGAGGGAGAGAGTGAATTAGAGGGAGCATACTTAAATTCACACAGGACACCAGATAAGACAGGATAAATACTCCAGGTATAACTGACTGACCCTAACCCCCCTACACAAACTATTGCAACGTAAATACTGGGGCCTGAGACAGAAGTGATCGGGAGACACTGTGGCCCCGTCCGACGATACACCCTCAGTAGCGCCTTACGGTCCGATGCCGGGTAGTTTCCATACCAGGCGGTGATGCAACCGGTCAGGATGCTCTTGATGGTGCAGGGGTATATTTGAGGATCTGGGGACCCATGTTTTCAGTTTCCTGAGGGGGGAAAGGTGTTTTCATGCCCTCTTCACAACTGTGTTGGTTTGTTTTGACTATGATAGTTCGTTGGGGATGTGGACACCAAGGAACCTGAAATTCTCAACTTCAGGCCTGTCCATGTTAATGGGGTCATATTCTGCCCTCCTTTTCCTATAGTCCACTATCAGCTCCTTTTGTCTTGCTCACGTTGAGGGAGAGGTTGTTGTCCTTGCACCACACTGCCAGGTCTCTTACCTCCTCCCTATAGGCTGTCTCATCGTTTTCGGTGATCATGCCTAACACTGTTGTCATCTGCAAACGTAATGGTGTTGGAGTTGTGCTTTGCCATGCAGTCATGGGTGAACAGGGAGTACAGGAGGGGACTAAGCACTCACCCCTGAGTGGCCCTAGTGTTGACGATCAGCGTGCCAGATGTGTTGTTGCCTACCCTTACCAACTGGGGGCTGCCCGTCAGGAAGTCCAGGATCCAGTTGCAGAGAGAGGTGTTGAGTACCAGGGTCCTTTGCTTAGTGATCAGCATTGTTGGCACTATGGTGTTGAATGTTGAGCTGTAGTCAATCAACAGCATTCTCAGAGGTTATCCTTTTGTCCAGATGTGAAAGGGTAGTGTGGAGTACAATAGAGATTGCATCATCTGTGGATCTGTTGGGGTAGTATGGCAATTGGAGTGGGTCTAGGGTTTCCGGCATGATTGCTTTATGTTAGCCATTACTAGCCTTTCAAAGGACTTCATGGCTACCAATGTGAGTGCTACGATGCGGTAGTTATTTAGGCAAGTTACCTTTGCTTTCTTCGGCACAGGGACTATGGTGGTCTGTTTGAAACATGCAGGTATTACAGACTCGGTCAGGGAGAGGTGGAAAATGTCAGTGAAGACACTTGCCTGGTAATCAGTCTGGCCCCGCCTCTTTGGGAATGTTTACTTGTTTTAAGGTCTTGCGCACATCGCCTACGGAGAGCGTGATCAGACATTCTTCCGGAGCAGCTGGTGCTCACATGCATGCTTCAGTGTTGCTTTGCTCGAAGCGAGCATAAAAGGCTTTTAGCTCATCTGGTAGGCTCTCATCACTGAGCAGCTTGTGGCTGGATTTCCCTTTGTAGTCATGAATATTTTTCAAGCCCTTCCACATCCAACAAGCATCACAGCCGGTGTAGTAGGATTCAATCTTAGTCCTGTATTTACGCTTCAGGAGGTGTCTCTGACTTTTCTTGAATGGGCCAGCCAAAACCCTGACTTGAACCCAATCTAACATCTCTGGAGAGACCTGAAAATAGCTGTGCAGCAACGTTCTCCATCGAAATTGACAGAGCTTGAGGATCTACAGAGAAGAATGGGAGAAATTCCCCAAATACAGGTGTGGCAAGCTTGTAGCATCAGACACAAGGCTGTAATCACTGCCAAAGCTGTTTCAACAAAGTATTGAGTAAAGGGTCTGAATACCTATGTAAATTTAATCACATTTTGATTTAATAAATTTGAAATAATTTCTTAATGTCACACCCTGATCTGTTTCACCTTTCTTGTGATTGTCTCCACCCCCTCCAGGTGTCACTTATTATCCCTAGTGTATATATATATTGTCTTGTATGCATTTCAAGGCAACCAGCATTTCCCCTTACTCCTGCTTCTATTCTCTTTTGCTAGTCCTCACGTTTTCTGGACTCCGTACCCGCCTGCCTGCCCTTACCTCAAGCCTGCCTGCCACTCTGTACCTCCTGGACTCTGAACTGGTTGACATTTTGCCTTTCCACGACCATTCTCTTGCCTAGCGCTTTTGGATTGTTTAATAAATATCAAGACTCAAACCATCTCTCTCCCATGTCTGCATCTAGGTCTCGCCTTGCTCTTATACTAAACCTGCTTTTGCTTTTACATTGTTTGCTATTGTGTGTATATTGGTGAGAAAACCAATGTCATCAATTGTAGAAGGCTGTAACGTAAATAAATGTCAAACAAGTCAAGGGGTCTGAATACTTCCCGAAGCACAGTAAAAATATATAAGTCACCTTGTACCAAATATTTTTTTTTACCATATAGTTAAATTCAGAAATGGTAGGTTGAGACTAATACAGTCAGGATAGTATAACTTATCCCATCATCCAACACAGTCTCACATTCAATTTGTGCATATATGTACAAAATGTATTTCAGCAGATTTCGTGCGTTTTTGTGCGTTTTCGTCTGGCTTAATTCGTGAGAAAAGACACGAATTGATGTGCTTCTTAATTCGTGCGAAAAGACACAAATTTAACCAGTAGGCTACACAAGCCTTTGCAACAACCATATAGACGCGATAATTAGTATTTCATTTTTGTTTTTCTTAATGGCTGATTCAACGTCATGAATATACAGAAATGTTGTCTTTGTTTAACCATGTTTTAAAATGTGTCGTTGTATGCCTATATGTACTGTTTTAGACTTGCTGAACAGAATTTGAGAAAAGAGGCACATTTACGTGCGACTTAATTCGTGGGAAATATTGTTTTATTAATGCCAATGCTGTTTTCTGTGCTTGAATTCGCTTAATACTTTGGATATCGGTGCACTTGTAATCAGAACGCCTTTTCGTCATGTAGGCAACCATACACGATTTTCTTCATAACCCATTTAATATTTCGTGGAGCCTAAATTACACCATTTTCTTCATAATGCATGTATTACATGTTAATGTAAAATAATGAATTATGTTGACTTACACTTATGGCCTTTCCATACCTTAAGGGAACATTTTAGCACTCGCCATATGGTTAGTGAGAAACGCCACATTGCAAATGTACGGTCCCTTACTAGACGACCTGCAAGGTTTCTAAAATTCGCGGACGGCGTCGGGCCGTGCGCGGGGGAGAGATCTTTCAGGAAGTCATCAAACGAAATCTCTCGGACGTTCGGTTTCCGTTTTATAAAAACAACAAATTTTGGTCATTTTTCCGCAGTCTCGGAAATTCCCACCAGAGGGAAAATAAATAATATTGCAAATGCACAAGCACATTGCAAATGCATGTGGCCTTTTCTCCGAAACTGAAAATATTTCGAAGACGTAATGGACAGTTGGGCCCGAACAAGATGGCGTCGAGGCCTCAACACTTTTTGAGTTATGGCCATTTTTCTGGGATTAAAGGTCAAAAACGCAGTAGGGTGCTAATTTGACCGCTTCACGTCAAAGTACATAAGCATACGGTGTCAGGAAAAAAAGAACCAGACATTTATCTATCGTAATTTAAGAGAAATCGTACATCGACAAATTGGTAATGTTCACAAAAAGGAGTAAAAAAAAAAAAGTTACAGATCCAGTTGCAGTGTGTTCAGACGAACATTTTTTAAGTGGGTCTCGAAGCTCTGCCAGAATTCTGTGATTTTATGTGATTTTATGAAATAACACACACTCATTTAACCCTCTGTAAATAAGTCAGTTCTTAACATAAAGACTTAAAACTCAATATTATATAAGAGCCTACCCCAAGGAGGATATGTGTTCACTTTCAGCTTCCTATGTCAACCGGAAGTACCTTCAAATGGTGCCATAGGGTCAGTTTCGAAGGGTTAAAAAGGTCAGATCTGCCTCCCGGGTGGCGCAGTGGTCTAGGGCACTGCATTGCAGTACTAGCTGCGCCACCAGAGTCTCTGGGTTCGCGCCCGGGCTCTGCCGCAGCCGGACGTGACCGGGAGGTCCGTGGGGCGACGCACAATTGGCCTAGTGTCGTCCGGGTTAGGGAGGGTTTGG
Organism: Salvelinus alpinus; assembly: GCF_045679555.1. Classification (NCBI taxonomy): domain Eukaryota; kingdom Metazoa; phylum Chordata; class Actinopteri; order Salmoniformes; family Salmonidae; genus Salvelinus; species Salvelinus alpinus. The sequence continues at coordinate 55,959,326 of NC_092089.1, read as the reverse complement.
CCGGTAGGGATACCCTTGTCTCATCGCGCTCCGGCGACTCCTGTGGTGGGCCGGGTGCAGTGCGCGCTAGCCAAGGGGGCCAGGTGCACAGTGTTTCCTCCGACACATTGGTGAGGCTGGCTTCTGGTTTGGAGGCGCGCTGTGTTAAGAAGCAGTGCGGCTTGGTTGGGTTGTGCTTCGGAGGACGCGTGGCTTTCAACCTTCGTCTCTCCTGAGCCCATACGGGAGTTGTAGCGATGAGACAAGATAGTAATTACTAGCGATTGGATACCATGAAGAAAAGGGGATAAAAGGATGGAGTGAAAAAGTATGGTGCTTAAAGACACATGCCGTGCCGAGTTCAACGAGATGCCCCGCTTGACCGTAGCTCGCTCGGTCTGAGTGCAGCGACAGGGACAAGAAGAAGGACCCAAATGACCCTTTGACCTCAATTTCATATTGTTTTGCTTTGGGGAGACAGAGAGAGAACCGTTAAGGTTAGAAGCACAATTTGACCTCAGGAACATTCCTAAGGTCCTCCCGATCTGTGCAAGCCCAACATTGACCGTGTGGCATTAACCCTTAACAGTTAAAAGGTGTTTACATCAAACAGTTTACAATGACATGTCTCCCCATAGGAATACATTGCCTGCTCCCCTAAATTCAACCTGAAACCTATGTGGGTTAATAATGCCTTATGAACCTGTCTTCGATGACAATCCATCAGGCCACTATGAGGTCTACCTGTGTCGATTCTAAGCTTCCTGGAGCAACCGGAAGTGGTTAAATCACCCTAAAAGTGTTTGCCATACCCAACCTGCAGTTTGTGATATATAGTGCATTCAACCCTGTGTAAATCAGTCAGTTCTTAACGTATAGACTTAAAACTCAGGATTCTGTAAAAGCATACCCCGATCAGGATATGTATTTACTTATAGCTTCCTGTGCCAACCGGAAGTGCCTTAAAATGGGGTCATAGGTGCTGTTCCGAAGGTTTAAAAAAGTCAGATTTTTCCAAAACTTTAAATATGTGAATCGGTCAACCCTCATGAATTGTAAATCAGTAATTTCTCTAAACAGATGTCAAAGAAAAGCTCTCTCACACACACACACACACACATGATGGAGTGAAAAAGTATGGTGCTTAAAGACACACAGAGCCTTAAATGCTTTTAGGGGGGATCCAGACTTCCATACCCGCTCTGGGAGCGCTATACTACCGCCCCAAATCAATGGGTGCTGGCCTGAGTGATTTATGGAGGTTTTCAAAAAATATTCTATGTTTTTTCTTCTGGAAAATATTTTATGTTTTTTCTTCTCGAGTCAATGGCCTGAGTGATTTATGGAGGTTTTCAAAAAATATTCTAAGTCCCAAACTTTTCGTGCACCTGGTATTTTTTTTGGGTTACCAGGCGTCATTTTTCAAAACGGTTGAAATTGCTTTTAGGGGGCATCCAGAGTGTCACATGACCGGATAAGGTAACTATTCTTGTTCTTCTTGTAACTTTCCGATAGGCTAGAAGCTTTCCGGTGTTTTGCTGCTCGACACAGGTCGACGCAGGTATTGCACTTGATTTATCGTTATCGTAACCGTAGGTGCAGCCAAGTGGAAATATGAAAGCTTTCTAGCTATTTCGCACTGACGGTAATTTGAACACAAGAACGTTTCTAGTGAAAAGGTGCTTACACTCAGAGCCATGTATTTACACTCAGCCACCCTAGCCTTATTACGGGTTAACGTTTTGGTAATTTTGGTTGGCCAACAAAATGTAAGACTACAATGACTGCATACGTTTCCCCAAATGTTATACAGCAAGGCTGCCATTGTATTTTCAGTTACATTCTGGTCAATAAAAATGGTTTACACGTTTATTTTTTAAGAAATACATGGAACTACAACAGAATAAAACACCATTAACCATCATGCATTGCTTACATTCATTCTATACTGAAAAGTCTGTTCAGAAAAATCGAAAACAGTACATATAGGCATAAAACCACAATGTTTTAATAGGGATTAGAAAAAGACAATATATATATATATATAACCTCTTATGGTTATATGGTTAAAAAAAATAAAAAAATCTATATATTCATAACGTAAAATAAATAAATACAGGCGATCGTGTCTATGGTTGTTGCAACGGCTTGTGTGTCGCCTACTGGTTAAATTCGTGTCTTTTCGCACGAATTAAGTAGCACAGAAATTTGTGTATTTTCAAACGAATTGAACCACCCCAAAAATGCACAAAAACGCACGAAATCTGCTGAAATACATTATGTACATATATGCGCGAATTGAATGTGAGGCTGGGCTGCATCATCATCAAGACATTTAGTACAGTCTTCCAATACATTAATCATGAGTCAATTACTTTATACCATTATGGTAATTAAGGCTTTTTAATGCCACTGATGGTAAACAACAACTTTGTGTCCAAATTCCTTTTCATCAATATAATGGTTAACGTTCTCTGTAGAAGTTGCAGAAAGGAAAATACCTACTGTAGCTATGTAGGCTTCCTGCTGGCTACCAATTGTCACAACAACAAAAAAACATAGCTTGTTTTTTTAAATCGAAATTAAACTAGCATGTGCAAAATTATCAGGTGTGAAGGTAAGACCCAGATGCAGACCATGTCGAAGAAACAATAGTTTAATACTCAAACAGGGGCAAGCAATAGTAACTTAAGTTAACTCTACCTACATGAACATACTACCTCAACTAACCGGTGCCCCCGCACATTGACTCTGTACCGGCACCCCCCTGTATATATTGTTATTTTTTAATGCTGCTCTTTAATTACTTGTTACTTTTATCTATTATTCTTATGTATTTTTTTTTTACTGCACAGTTGGTTAGGGGCCGTAAGTAAGCATTTCACTGTAAGGTCTATCTATACCTGTTGTATTCAGCGCATGTGACTAATACAATTTGATTTGACAGTACAAGGCAGGCAGCGGTCAGTAACCAGAGGTGTGGCAACGGTACCGGACGGCAGGCAGGCTCAGGTTTTGGGTCAGGTTTTGGGTAGGCAGAGGTCAGAAACAGGAGACAAAGAACTGTGACATATGAGTTTAACTCTGGAAACATTAATGGTGGGATATATACGAAGAGTACGGAGCAACAGAAGATGAACAGCAGAGGACCTAATAATCTTGGAGATGGGAAATGGGCCAATAACCTGGGGGGAGAGTTTGGGAGATCCACCCGGAGTGGCAGATCCCGGTTGGACAACCATACCTTCTGCCCTAGCCGATACTGGGGAGCTGGGGTCCGATAGCGATCCTCTTGTCTTCGATACCTTGAGGGGGTATTGAGGGCCAATCGGGCTCTCCTCCAGGTAAAACTACAGCTGCGGACAAACCTCTCGGCAGAAGGTATGCCAACTTCTTCATCCTGCTCGGGGAAGAGCGGAGGCTGATACCCCAGGACACACTTGAACGGAGATAGGCCCGTGGCAGAGCAGGGTAGGGTGTTGAGGGCGTACTCGACCCACAACAGCTGCTGGCTCCAGGTGGTGGGGTTGGCCGAGACCAGGCAGTGCAGAGTAGTCTCTAGATCCTGGTTTGCTCGCTCCGACTTGCCATTGGACTGGGGGTGGAACACAGAGGACAGGCTGGCCAACGACACAATGAGGGCGCAGAATGCCTTCCAGACCCAGGATGAGAACTGAGGCCTCCGGTCGGAGACCAGGTCCACCGGCAGTCCATGGATCCGGAAGACGTGCTACACCATGGGCTGGCCCGTCTCCTTGGCCAATGGGAGTTTGGGGAGAGGAATGAAGTGTGCGGTGACAAAATCCAGGGATATGTTGGACCAGGGGTTGTGGGGGTGACAGGCTAGCCTGGAGGAATTGGCCCACTCAAGAACGCGGAGCGGAAAGCGTTAGACACGAACATCTGGTTCTTGACCCCCCCCAGGTTTTGGCTAGGACCTGTTCCCCTATACCCCAGCTGAGTGGCGTCGCCAGGCAAGAGGTAGGAAGGGTTGTCTTGGGCTCCGGGGTGGTAGCAGTGGGGTTATAGCGGTGAGAAAAAACATTCGGCTTGACGTTCTTAGGCCGGTAGAAGGGGGAAAAGTTGAACTGGGTAAACAGCCCCCATTTCGCTTGCCTGGAGTTGAGGCGATTGGCGGAGTGGAGATACTATAGATTTTTGTGGTCTGTACACACAATGAACAGATGCTCCGCCCCTTCAAGCCAGTGCCTCCATTGCCATAATTCCTCTGTGGCGTTGAGGCGGTGGGAGAATGCGGTGCAGGGATGCAACTTCCAATCCAGGGCAGAACGTTGCGACAGAACAGTCCCCACTCCGAAGCATTAGCATCCACCACAAACTGACAGGAAGGGTCCGGATCAACCAAGATCAGAGCTGTGGTGAAGCGCTATTTCAGGTCCCGGAATGCCCGGTCAGCGGCCGGCAAGGATGCTGTAATCCCAGATAAAGTGGCGATAAAAGTTGGATAAACACCAGGAGGTGTTGGTGGAGTGGCTCCAGAAGGCGCTGGAGATCCTGCCGGACATGGAGCATGGAGCATGCAACAGCAAAATGAATTCATCAAACAGTGTGCTTAAGCATCAGACAAGCTCAGTGCATATTTAGTGGGTTTCTTCAAACACATAGGGTGTGTGTCTATATATGGAAAAATACATTTTAACATTTAGACCAATCGATTGGTGGAAAGAACAGGAAGACTAAGTCAACCCAGATTTTTTCCCGTTGGGGACATCCCTAAAATATACCATCTACTGAAGTTGTAAATCATTTACACCTCTGGACAATATATAGATTTGACACAGTATCAACCCAATAGTAGCCTTGGTGTGCAGGTTTTCAATTGTGGCAGGGTGGGCATATCCATTGTAAGGCAGGATTCTCCATGTGTCGATGGTAAATGCTGATGGATACCCCAGCACAGGAGGTGTGGTACCAACTGGAGCATGTGGAGCATTCCATCTGTGAAAGTACAAGTCAATTAGGCCATTGATTCCATCATATGATGTCACAGCTGAAAGGATAGCTCAGCAATCCACGATTTGGTTTGTTTAACTAACCACTGCCATTCAATTCTAGATGAAATCATTGACCGACAATCCATTCAAGAGATGATGGAGCCATTAATGTGGCGAAGAGGGGAAATTGACAGTTAGGTGAAGAAATTACAATTAGCATTTGTTGGCAGTGACTTGTTAAAAAAAATTGAAGTCTGCTTTAAATGTAATAAAACGTTTAAATGAGTGAAATTACTTATCCATCCCTTTAAGGTTATGAACATATATTTACTACAAAACTCAACACCCCCTTAGACCACAGTAAAAGAAAGACCACAGCAATTGCTGTGTACAATTATTCTCACCCAGTCTCCCCCCTCATCTGTTGCACAGAAACTGCAGTAGAGTTTCCTGTCAAGTTCTGAAAGAAAAAAGGAAACATGTCAGCTATATCACATATTGCCTTAGGATAATATACTATATACAGTTATTGCCAAATATATGGTCACCCTTACAATTTTCTGAAATAAATTAGTTATTTCTTCTAAAAGATACAAAAATGTTTACGTGGATTTGAGAAGTTTAGTTGGCCTTTGCCTCTTTCAGCAGTGGGGTCTTTGTTTACCAGCAACCAAATAATTTACAAGAAAATGACAACCTCCCTACAATCAAACATGGGGAGGTTATGTTAGGTTATAGACTAATGAGGAATTATAATGTATTCGGTCAGCTACTTTGACATCCATGTAGGCTGAAACTACAACAAAATGTTGCCAAGCTCAAACATGTCAGGTAAAACAATAGTGCTATCCAACATTATTAATAGTCTATTAAAGTGGTGCCAGGACAATGTAGCAACAGTAAATTAGATAATGCAGCAGTGACTTGGTCTTGGCTGCTGGCCTCAATCACCTTATTTCCCATCACACGGTACTGACACAAGGAGCAGTGTATGATGTAGACTAGGCTACAAGTCTTCAACTTTACATTGTCCGATTGTAAAAAAGTGATAGACAATCTCACCTTTGTCCAGGATCTCTTTGGCCACCTCCATTCTGGCACCACCGATGTTAACATGCATTGGGACAGTTGGGTCACGTAGTGCCTTCTCCCTCTGCATTAACTCTCTGGCCATCTAGGTAGTACATAAAGGACAGACAATGGGATAAATATGTCTACCTTCTATAGGGCCATTGGGAATTATAAGATCGTGTGAAAGCAGGCCTCCAACTGCCTTGTCATCCTAACAATAAATCATCTGATTCATTGTGTTAATCTTACACTTTGGAAAACCTTTGTTGCTGTAATCATGAAATCAAGGCAGCACACTGGTGATGATTTGATGATATTACACCAACATTTAATTTAGTGTTTGTCACATAGCAACCAAGTTCTCTATTGACCTGGGTCATATTCATTAGTGGACACCATAGCACATTGGTTAGCAACAGAAAAAAACTGTTTCTTCTTGAACACATGCACATGGTTCCCTTCCCATTTCAGACCATTTTCTTAGGCATGCACATGACAGGTGGGAAATTTATACTAACTTGTTATGCTAATCTAATCCTTTCAATGGAATGACTTTGGCTAAACCCTCAAAGATCTGTTAATGTGAACATTGGGTGCATTTGCTTTTGAACCACTTTTTGGTGGCCTACCATTAAGGGTTATGCACAGATTTCTAAGATAACAAATTTGCCTACTGATTTATCCTGGGAACTATTTAGCATATGAACTCACCAGCAGCACATAAACTCCACAATTGTAGCCGTCGCTCTGCTTGGTGTGTGGTATTGTTGTCGCCTGCCAGGGAACATTGCTGAAAACAGATTCTGTCCCAGTTCTGCGGGTTCGTTCGTCAAACCAGTATCTGTTTGGGGAGGAAAACATGAATTGTTTGTACATAGCCCATGACATTCTCTCACTGTTATACTTCCAAAAACATTCATACACCTGCATAACACATGAATGGCTGCTCATGAATGAAAATGGGATGCCTTAACTGAAATCAATAATGCTTTATAATTGTGTTCATACCATACAACATTCATAACATGAACACATAGGCTAATTAAGTCAATATGCAACCGGACCATAAATGTTAAAGTAGTCTCAACATGGACAGCTCAATTTAACTTGTATGGCGGATATTGGAGAAATGGTCAAACAATAGTTTTGCCTGACCATACAATAGATGTACTCAGTGGTGGAATAGTACTGGGGTGGAGAAATCAGAATTAGCTAAGTAACATAGATAATTAAGATGCCTTATCTGCAGAACATGCTTATATAATTGAACTGTTGAACTCGTCATTAGAATATCTTCTTTCCGACTTTGGTGTTGGCAGCTGCACTGCCTCCATCATATGGGCCTCAGTCACCTTTGGCCCAGAGAGGGGAGAAGTCAGGCTTGTCTTTCACATGTCCCCATTGCAATGCAGAATATCAGCAAGGAATATGGCAAAGGAGGTAAGAAGGAAACATTGCTTCCATATATGAACATTGCATCCTTCACTCATGCTGCCAAACATACCCTTGTAACACTCACCATCCTACCGATCCTCGACTTTGGCGATGTCATTTACAAAATAGCCTCCAACACTCTACTCAACAAATAGGATATAGTCAATCACCGTGCCATCTGTTTTATCACCAACGCCCCATATACTACCCACCACTGCGACCTGTATACCCTTGTTGGCTGGCCCTCGCATCATACTCGTCGCCAGACCCACTGGCTCCAGGTCATCTAAAAGTCTCTGCTAGGTAAAGCCCCGCCTTATCTCAGCTCACTGGTCACCATAGCAGCACCCACAGCAAGCACTCAAGCAGGTAAATCTCACTGGTCACTCCCAAAGCCACTTATTCCTTTGGCCGCGTTTCCTTCCAGTTCTCTGCTGCCAATGACTGGAACGTACTGCAAAAAAAAATCACTGATGCTGGAGACTCTTATCTCCCTCACTAACTTTAAGCACCAGCTGTCAGAGCAGCTCACAGATCACTGCACCTGTACATAGCCCATCCCCATACTGTATTTATTTATCTTGCTCCTTTGCACCCCAGTATCTCTACTTGCACATCTACTATTCCAGTGTTAAATTGCTGTATTGTAATTACTTTGCCACCATGGCCTATTTATTGCCTTACCTCCCTTATCCTACCTCATTTGCACACTGTATATAGACTTTTTCTACAGTATGTTTTTTTATTCCATGTGTAACTGTTGTTTTATGTGTGGAACTGCTTTGATTTCTCTTGGCCAGGTCGCAGTTGCAAAACTTCTCAGCTAGCATACCTGGTTAAATAAAGGTAAAATAAATACAATTATTAAAATGATCTTTTTACCATCTTAATCTTTTATTTTTATTGGCCTTTCTGAGATATGGCATTTTCTTTCCAACTCTGCCTAGGCCAGCATCCCGGAGTCCCCTCTTCACTGTTGAGACTGGTGTTTTGCGGGTACTATTTAATGAAGCTGCAAGCTGAGGACTTGTGAGGCGTCTAGTGTCTAGTTTGAGAAACAATGTACTTGTCCTCTTGCTCATTTGTGCACCGGGGCCTCCCACTCCTCTTTCTATTCTGGTTAGAGACAGTTTGCGCTGTTCTGCGAAGGGAGTAGTACACAGCGTTGGACGAGATCTTCAGTTTGTCAATTTTTCGCATGGAATAGCCTTCATTTCTCAGAACAAGTATAGACTGAGGAGTTTCTGTAGAAAGTGCTTTGTTTCTGGCCATTTTCTACCTGTAATCGAACCCACAAAGGCTAATGCTCCTGATACTCAACTAGTCTAAAGGAGGACAGTTTTATAGCTTCTTTAATCAAATAGCCTTTTAAAATTATAAACTTGTATTAGGTAACACAAAGTGCCATTGGAACACAGGAGTGATGGTTGCTGATAAAGAGCCTCTGTAGATATTTCATACCAAATCTGCTGTTTCCAAAAGTTATTTACAACATTAACAATGTATTTCTGATAAATGTTATTTTAAATTGACAATTATTTTCTTTAAAAAACAATGACATTTATGTGACCCCAAACTTTGGAACGGTAGTGTAGTTTAAGTATAACTCACACTTGTGTGATAAGTGTGTCTCTCCTCATTTGATAGTATTTAGAATTTCCACCACAGTATCCAATTGTCATATTTGAGTAAAAGTAAAGAACTTCATATAAAATGACTGAAGTAAAAGTGAAAGTCACCCAGTAAAATACCACTTGAGTAAAAGTCGAAAAGTGTTTGGTTTTAAATGTACTTAAGTATCAAAGGCAAATTTAATTGGTCAAATATACTTAAAAAACGGAAAAGTTCAAGGATAAATCATTTCGATTTCCTTATGTCAGCAAACCAGAAGGCAAGATTTTCTAGTTTGTTTGAATTTACAGAGCAAGAAGCACACGCCAACACTCAGACATAACTTACAAACACAGCATGTGTGTAGTGAGTCCGCCAGATCAGAGGCAGTAGGGATGTTTGAATGGGACAATTTATGTCCTGCTAAGCATTCAAAATGTAACGAGTAGTTTTGGTGTCAGGGAAAATGTATGGAGTAAAAACGACATATCTTTAGGAATGTAGTAAAGTAAAAGGGGTAAAAAAAATATCAATATCAATAGCAATGTAAAGTACAGATACCCCTAAAACTATTTTTACACCACTAGATTGACCATACCTGATGTGCTTCACCAGGTTCTCGCTCATATGGCTCTCTGTGTTAGGGGAACCAGTAGGGTCCAGGACAATGGCAGAGTGGGTCCTGCGATTGACATACTAAACAAACACAAGCGGTAATTCCAAGTCAGTATATCAAAATGGCCTCAAACATAACATATTCAAGAATAGTACTGTGTAATCTCTAACTAAAATGGTAAATCTTGTGGAGCTTACCAAGAGTATCCAGTGGTAGTTTCCCACGTTGCAAACTCCAATCAAGCAACTGTGCTGCTCCAGACTGGTCTACAGGAATAGGAGTGAAGATACATTTATACGATGTGGCAGGCAATATTTTGTCAGGAAGGTGGCAGTACTCCCTACATTGACCAGTCTAGCCTCTTATTTAGAAACATGACACAAAAGCAACTCTGCGGACATGCCTTTACCTTTGACAAGGTGTTCTTGCGCATCGCCACCTTATCCCCATGCAGGATTATCCCTGCCACAAAGTGATCCACAATAAAAACGTCCCCCTCCACTTGAAGGTCAACCCTCTTCAGTTGGAGGTAGAAGTCAATTACCTAAAGCAGAATGGCATATGGTTGGTCAAAGTTAACATGATGCCCAGGCAATACAGTCAGCTCAGGCAACAAATCTAATTGTACTTTATACCAACTGCACGCATGGAAATTTCATACAATTCAACCATAACATGTGGGGGACCTTAACATACCTCCCCACTAAGCCACTCATTGGGCTTCAACGTCAGGAAGTCATGGAGGTGCAGGATGGCAACGGATCCCTCCAACAAAATCCTTGCGGTTGCCCTGTCCACTCCATCCGACGACATTGCCCACAGTTGCTTCACCTATACAAACAGATTTTGGCCTTCAAAAATGGGGTCCAAACTGCCTGACTGTACAGATGCAATCAACATGCAGTAGGAAAACATGCAGAATATAACAAAAACAGTCCCATTCCACTTACTCTATTCTCCAATTTGTCATCCCTGCTGGGGTGTTTCTCAGACAGAGACTGTTGGAATTGGTCACCCTATTGAATAATGGTTACAGTTCAGTTTGGGACAGATCTGCATTTTGTGTTCACGGATATACATTAAACCCATGAGGATCACATGGCTTAGTAAAATGGTTACCATTTTAACATACCCAAATAAGAAATGTAACTAAATAGCAACACATAAGACCGACCTGTTGATGAACTGTCGATTGCTCTTCCTGGTGTTTGGTGCCCGTCTGGACATGCTCCTTGGTGGCACACTTATGGCCAGAGCGTTTTGCGGCCAGATGCCTTGTCCTCAGCTTAATTGGCATAGGACTGTCCACACTTCCGCCAATGGCCAGTACAGCTGCCAGTCGGTGGACACACCTCTGGGCACTGTCAGATGCAGAGCAGGAGCACGTCTCCGTTGGCAACAGAGTAACCACATGCTGCTTGTCGGAGAAGCCCTGGTAGAGGAACGATTTGGTGCTTGGCACCAGGAGGATTCGTCCTTTTGCCACAATCATCCTGGCTAAGGCCTCCGCTCCAGTTTCTGCCATGACAACCTCGTCCTGTGCCACACAGAACTGGATGCCTTCGGCAAAAGATACCATGTCTTCCTCTGACATGTGGTAGGGGAAACTGGTGGTGGGCATTCGCCTGGAAAATTGCTCATGGCACTCAGGGGTCAGGTGGAAATTCCCTAGATTACAGTAGGCCCGCAGCACCTCCCTCAAGGCATTGGTTTGGAGTTGGTAGAGTAGATAAACCAATTTATCTACTCTGACCTTCTTCCATCCAACCAATGCCTTGAGGACAGCATTGAAGCTCTCTGAGCAGTTGTTAGTAATTCCATCTGACTGGATGCCCAAGCTGTTGAGCACATATTGTGCGCTCTTGTCCATGGCATCAGAGAGCGACTGATCGAAATAAGCCTTGAAATCAGGGCTCCAGTGAAGGCACACACTCTCCAGTGTGCATTCGTATTCACTCCTTGTTTTTGTTGCCAAGAGCTCTTTGATGGCCTGCTGGTAATCGGCCACAGCTTCAGCACCCTCTGACCCCATCTTGTGCTTCACATTGTTGGAGATGTGGTTCCAGCAATTAACAATCCTGACTTGCGGCAGCACAGACTGGATTGCTCCTTCAATAGCCGCCTCACGGTCTGTGCAGAAGATTGCTGTGGATAGTTGGGGAAGGAGTGAAAGGATGGTGCGAAAGAACTGTTTGTGGTTTTCCATGTGCCGGGTGGTGTGAATGAGGAATGCCAGGGGAAGGATAGGTGCCTCTTGAAATGCAACATGACGGAAAACAAGGGGTGAAACATAAAAATTCCCCAGGTCAAAAGTGGTGTCATAGTGAAAAATGTGTGCTCCTTGGTGTTTGCTTTTAATAACTGCCTTGGCCTCTTCAACCATTTCTGGTGCTGCCACCACCAGAAGGGTTGCGGGTCTAGTCTCCATATGGGTGATAAATCCGGGGAGAATGTCACCCATCATATGTGTTGCCACCAACTCGTTCCGGTCCAAAACAGTGACATCCCTTGCTCGACGAATTGTGTTTTTCACTTGTGCCAAGTTGCGAGGTTGGTAGACTGGCATGAATGAAGCATTTGGGGGTGGTGGTGGGTTATTGGTCATGTCTGAGTATACTTTACCAGGTGTTTCAGTCTTTCGCCGGCATATTTCATCCATAATTGAGGTAGCCGATCGGATGAAATCCCTTGCTTGCTGCTGTTGGCTGTTGCCGTGGGGGTGGGGGACATTGGAGGGTGCCTCCTCACCAAAGTAGTGAATTAGCACAGGAGAATCAGGCTGGTGAAGCAACTCATACTCCCTTTTTTTGAACCCTGGTGCTTCCTTTCCTGCATAGTACCGCACCCTTAGTTTTGGTAAACGGCGAGGAAGGCTGTGGGATCCCTTCTGAATCCATCTTTTTTGGTCCGCCTTCCAGTCCTCACATGACAAGGAACTACCTGCAAACAGAAAAATGTCTCCAGGCTTGGGGTGGAGTGGTGGAAGGTGGGATACCTTAGCAGGATCAACCGTTTCAATCATTTCAGCTGCTTGTGCTGGTGTTAAAGGCAGCTGCCGCGTGGTGTATACTTGCTGTGGTAGTGATTGGAAGACCTGGGGTGGTGATGGGGCAATCTGGGAGACGGAGTGGGCTTGTGCATTGGCCAACCTTCCCTTACTCCATACGTCGTAGAGTTGACGGCGATAGCTGAGGGTGTTAGACCTTTCCAGTTCAATTACTATCACAGAAAAGATTCCATTTTCCTGATGGTAGCTCGCTGCTGTAACTTCCTCTGGTGAGAGGCCTAGCCTTTCAACAACTGAGGCAATGTCATCAAAAGTTGGGGCCCTCTTTCTCTTTGGCATTCTGACAAGGAAAATGACATTGGTATAACTATTGATATTAAGACAGTTAACTAACTATATGGAATGTTATATGGAAAAATATCCCTAGTGCTTCAAATAGTTTACCAAGCCAGACTGGAGTACATTCAGAATGAAATTGAGACCCGTTACATTCTACATAAATTACATCATTTTTATTTAAAATCTGCATGCAGAATTTGACATTAAAGGTAAAGGATTTAAAGTGAATTCTATCATTTGATCAAATTAACCATATCCCCCCTGTAATCAGTGATCATTTCTAAATACATGACTTGCCAAATCATGTCTAATCAATGATTACTTCCAGGGAGGATGGAATTACGCTATCATTCATAACCAGTGGGCTGCAGGTATAAGGGACATAAGCAGTAGCTAGGGGACCACCTATCATTATTATTAGGATGTATTAACTAAAGAATTCAGTCACTTACTATTGTATTAGAATAGTAAAATACACAAGGTGAAATTGAGATTTGGTTATGAATCAGCAGTTGGTTATCTAATAAAAGGTGAAATTGAGATTTGGTTATGAATCAGCAGTTGGTTATCAAATAAAAATTTGTTACATACACAGTAATACCTAACAAAATGTTTGTTTGTAGCTCCCACAATGCAGCAATACCTAACAATAGAAAACACAATCTTAAAAAAGTATATAAGAAATATCATAACAAGTTGTGTAAGTCACTGAGTCACATGTCAGCTACAAACATTTAGATAGGTAAGTTAGTCTAGCCAGTTAAACTTCTAGTAATAATGCCCCAATACGGATTTTGTTAAGTCACTCTCACTCAGATATGGTTAACAAACATAAGTCTTGGTAAATGTGTAAAATTTAAGGAAATTCCCTGCAATACTGCTCCATGGCAAAATGAGTGTAATTGCATGAAATGTTTTATAAATGTTTATTTCTCTCCACAGTCAGGGAGGGGCCTAAAATGTTTTGCCAGTGAGGTGGGGGCGCACCCCAACAAAATCTCAGTTAGGGCCCCCAAAAGGCATGTTAAGATCCAAATGAACATCAGAACATAAACAGAGGGGGACCTGGGACTTCATCCACAAATCATCTCAGAGTCAGTGTTGATCTAGGACGTGTCTCATCTTATTCTTGTTGTAAACTGCAAAACTGATCCGAGAGGAACACTTCTACTCTGACACAGTTGATACGTAAGGCCCCAGGTTAGATTGAATGTTGACACTTGACCCCTGGGGATGAGTGGGGTTATATGGGTATCAAACTTCATGCTAATGAATTTACCTGGAGTTGGAGTGATGAGTTATTGCTGACGCGGATGACGCAGAGGCTCAAGTGTTTCCACTGTACGAGATATCTGTGGAATGGTACAGACAGTATACAGGTCAGAGGTGAAAAGTATATTATATGCAAATAAGACGATTGGGATGTTGAGCTGACAATAGTGGCTTGCTCAATCTTTACATATATCCCTCCTTTCTTCCTTCCTAAAAGTAATCACTGATTATAAATAACTACAAGGGTTAAACCCATGTAGTGCAGCACTTGGTTTGACCTGCCCAATCCTGTCTAAGCAGTGATAGCTTTATTGAGGGAGGAAGGAGTTGGGCAGTAATTAGTACCAAATATCTCAGTTCTCCCAAAGTGCACCCATTAAATTCTCAGCATGTAGAGGAAATATGGTTCAAAGTCATTTTAGGCCATGCATGTGCAAATCTAAATGCTTTTACACATATGGCAAATGATATTATGTGCGCCCTTCAGGAGAAGTGAGTGTTTGATGTCATTAAACTGAATTGAAATCATGATCATTAGTTATTTGTTACACAGACATCCTACCAAAATATGTACAAATATTTACAGGCCACTCAAAACGACAAATGAATAAAGACTACAAACGAAATGCTTCACCCACATATTAAACATATTCAACGTATGTCTACATGAACAACTAGTGATATTCAGATAATATATGCTATTTCAGTTGTCATTGATTGGCATTTCCCCTCATCCCAATTCACATGTTATGTCTACATCGTGTACAACCATTCCATCTAACTGCATAATAGGCCTGCCAACATTGGACAAGTGCCGGAGAAAAAACAGTCACATGCTAGATCAAACAGTGAAATACCAAAGTTTGGCGGGATGTCATCTAGAATGTGGAAATTTAAGGCCATATGCAAGGGGTCAAAGGTCACAATTGGCCAGAATGGGAAGTATCATCAATAACCAGACACTGGATGCATTATTAGTATATTTATTTACCACAAATTGTCAGATATAGTTTTAGTAGTTCATGAATGTCTTTGGACAGGAAAGTTGTGGTTAGCTAATGGGCCACTTTCAACAAAAAGGAGAAAAGAAAGGTTTGTTTTTTGTATAAAAGCTAAAAATTACTAAATGTTTTCTGATAGGGTATCCTACATCAAAGGAGAATTGTCCTTAGTGGTGCTGCAGACCACCAAAATGTACATTTCCATAACTGTACAGGCAAAAGATTATTAGGGTAATTCATGCATGTTTGTCTGATAAAGCATTCAGTCATTCTGGTAAATTAAAGGGTATTTCACCTGCATGTGTTACATTCTGGGCCTAAAGATAAGAAATTGGACCGTTGACCCATTGATCATTCTAAAATCCAGATGACCTCCACCCATATGGTGTTCATCACCCTATCATTTCATATAGCATGGATGACTGACTGCAAAAATTAAGGGAAATGACACTGAAATATAATTTGGTGAAAGGTTTTCATTACACTACTTTTGAAATGTGAAGAAAAGTCTTACATTTTAGATTGGAAGGTCACATCCTTTCACTTCAATTAGATGGCATGTGTATGTTAAAATTATATTTACAGGATTTTTGGCATGTCATGTGTAAAATGTAATGCTATAACAAATAAATCTTACCAGTCACAACGGTGTCAATGAATTGTTGGAGTCACGTTCCAGATTGCAGATGATTTTTAAGGCAAATGGAGACTGATTAGATTAACCTTGATTTATAAATAACTACTTAATATTATTTGTAGCTCAGTAATTCACTCACAGTTCACCCTTGATCGATCACAGTCTTTATGCTCTAGAACACAGCAAAGGAGTCAATCTATGATTTCAAGCACTTATAACGAGCACCTAGACTACACACACCTGTGTAGCATTGACTGCACTTCTTCTTGCACTAATGTGTGGTCAATTAGACATTAATGACAAGAAATGACTAGACACCTTGTAAATACTTGACTTAACCATTGTGTATTCTTAACATTCTGTTTACTCCCCTTGTTCCAAGGGTCAAAAATTACCCGCATTCACTGAACCACTCAAATAAAGCAATAAAGTCCAAATCTATTTTGAATGAATAAACAACCTGTCATTCATCACAAACTTTGTGAATATCTGGGGTTTCCAGAAAAACTGTATTTAGTCAGTGGACACCACTTGTTTTTATTACAACACACCTGTCATTATTGTTTTCTTTACTAAAGTAGAGGTTTATTATTATTATTATTATTAAGGTATTGCAAAGGTATAAACCATTTTTTTTTCAAGAGAGAGCACTTGTGTAGCCTAAGACAGTAGCAGAAATGTGCAGAAAGTAGTTTTGAAATAATTTTATTGAAGGGAACAATAACAGTCTTGAGCTTTTTTGAAAAAATTGTGATATATTCTGATATACAAGTACAATGAGGAAGTCTTCTCTAGTCTTCTCCCATTTTTTTTTTACCATTGTCCTCACCTGCAAGGTGTATAAACAACAAGAATAAATAAGAATAAAATAAGATAATAGATACAAAACAAAAATGTGATGACCATAAATCAATCAACTCTAATTAGCACATGTAGGACAGTATGCAAGTGTGTGTGCGTGGACTTTGCAGATGTATTTCTCACATGTGCAGCACATAGCATTTGTTTTACAGCTGTTCTTTGGGGGGCAGAATTGGCATCTCCTCCTCTTGCCTGCCCCATCTGCAGCCTCAGGTGGATCAGGACAAGATTCAGCCCCCTAAACAGCTTTTTCAAGCACTGCAGAGGCTGCTGTGAGGTGGAGGCGCTCCCTTCTTTGAATGTGTGGGGTTATAAGTGCCTTTCCCAGCTGCTCCAAGAACACCTTCATGTTGTTTATTTTATCAGGTATCCAGGTATGGTTGATCTTGTTCAATATCCCGAAGGCATTGTATGAGGAAACATCAATGACATTATGGAGGATGACCAGGGGCCAGCGGGCAGTCATCCTCCCGCAGCTGTAAGTTCCAATCACCTTGTCCAGGTTGTCCACGCCTCCTTTGTTGTGGTTGTAGTCCAGGATGATGGCTGGCTTCCTGTCCTCATGATCACTGATCTCAGCCGTTTTGTGCAGTCTCCTCAGGAGGACCACATTCTTGTTCCTCTTTGGCAGTGCGTATCTGGTAGCAGGGAAGTATCTGGTAGCAGGGAAGTCAGACGCAGGAGAGCAGAACTCGGTAATAGCCAGAGCAGTTTAATAAAAAAACGTAACGGCATTAAAATTAACAAAGACATATGGGTAATATAACCCGTGGTGCACCAGAACACAAGTGCACAAGCACTTACAATAAACAATTACCGACAAGGACATGGGGGATACAGAGGGTTTTAAATACAACATGTAATTTGGGAATAAAAACCAGGTGTGTGTAAAACAAGACAAAACAAATGGAACATGAAAAATGGATCGGCGATGGCTATAAGAACGGTGACGTCGACCGCTGAACACCACCCGAACAAGGAGAGGCACCGACTTCGGCAGAAGTCGTGACAGTGGTGGTAAGGGTGAAGGCAAACTTTGATGAGAAGGCCTCTCCCCCCTTGTTGCGAGGAGTGCAGGGGGGAGCTAAGGCTTGTTCTTTCTAACTGTGCCAACCATGGTAATCTTCCTCTTCAGGAGCTGCTGGCTGAGTTCATAAGAGGTAAAGAAATTGTAACACGTGACATTGTGCCCCCTCAGTCCATCTGTCACATCAAGCACAAGCCGCATCCCCTGGTTCTTCTCCGGGCCTCCACTGGTCAGCTTCCCTTTGTAGACTCGACCCCGCCCTGTGCAACTGGGTACTGGACTTCCTGATGGGCCGCACCCAGGTGGTGAGGGTAGGTAACAACATCTCCACTCCGCTGATCCTCAACACTGGGGCCCCGCAAGGGTGCGTTCTGAGCCCTCTCCTGTACTCCCTGTTCACCCATGACTGCGTGGCCATGCACGCCTCCAACTCAATCATCAAGTTTGCAGACGACACTACAGTGGTAGGCTTGATTACCAACAACGACGAGCCTACAGGGAGGAGGTGAGGGCCCTCGGAGTGTGGTGTCAGGAAAATAACCTCACACTCAACGTGAACAAAACAAAGGAGATGATCGTGGACTTCAGGAAACAGCAGAGGGAGCACCCCCCTATCCACATCGACGGGACAGTAGTGGAGAGGGTAGTAAGTTTTAAGTTCCTCGGCGTACACATCACGGACAAACTGAATTGGTCCACCCACACAGACAGTGTGGTGAAGAAGGCGCAGCAGCGCCTCTTCAACCTCAGGAGGCTGAAGAAAATCGGCTTGTCACCAAAAGCCAACTTTTACCTGGGGGCATGCTTTGTAGACCATTCAAAGGCGTTCCGATACCTTGTCCCCAAGACAAAACCCACATGTTATGATAGCTTATAGACAGTAGTATGCAAATTTATGGACAAAGTTCCAATATTAAGATTTTGGAATAACATTTCTAGGGTTTATTTGCTGGTAATTGGAAACACGTCCCTTTCGAATTTCGTCCCCCATTCCTAAACACATCCATCCTATAGTGTAGGTTTTGAAGATTCATAATCGATGCTTGTAGTCATCAGAAGAAGATTGAGGAACGGTTGGTGGACCCAAGAAGTACAAGCCCCCACGCCATTCTCCAACCTCTGAAATGTTGTCTTTGATGTGTACATTTTGAAGTAGCCCTTAACATGTATTCTCTGTCTGTCTGGTAGAGTAGTGGTTATGGTGTTTGCTCCCCAAACCAGAGCTTGAGAGGTCAAATCCAGGGAGAGCAATTTTTAGACAGCCATTTTTGATGTTGCCTTTTGTGGGCATGAAAGAGCTAACTTGAGGTGTGTAGGGGGGTAGAGGGTAGTTCCCATCAAATAGCAAGAAATGAAGTGACACCTTGTGTAGAATGTCCTTTAATAGAGTTGTGATAACATATTATGTCGTGGAGTAACAATATAATCCTTGTCTGCAAAAGCCAACTTTTACCTGGGGGCATGCTTTGTAGACCATTCAAAGGCGTTCCGATACCTTGTCCCCAAGACAAAACCCACATGTTATGATAGCTTATAGACAGTAGTATGCAAATTTATGGACAAAGTTCCAATATTAAGATTTTGGAATAACATTTCTAGGGTTTATTTGCTGGTAATTGGAAACACGTCCCTTTCGAATTTCGTCCCCCATTCCTAAACACATCCATCCTATAGTGTAGGTTTTGAAGATTCATAATCTATGCTTGTAGTCATCAGAAGAAGATTGAGGAACGGTTGGTGGACCCAAGAAGTACAAGCCCCCACGCCATTCTCCAACCTCTGAAATGTTGTCTTTGATGTGTACATTTTGAAGTAGCCCTTAACATGTATTCTCTGTCTGTCTGGTAGAGTAGTGGTTATGGTGTTTGCTCCCCAAACCAGAGCTTGAGAGGTCAAATCCAGGGAGAGCAATTTTTAGACAGCCATTTTTGATGTTGCCTTTTGTGGGCATGAAAGAGCTAACTTGAGGTGTGTAGGGGGGTAGAGGGTAGTTCCCATCAAATAGCAAGAAATGAAGTGACACCTTGTGTAGAATGTCCTTTAATAGAGTTGTGATAACATATTATGTCGTGGAGTAACAATATAATCCTTGTCTGCAAAAGCCAACTTTTACCTGGGGGCATGCTTTGTAGACCATTCAAAGGCGTTCCGATACCTTGTCCCCAAGACAAAACCCACATGTTATGATAGCTTATAGACAGTAGTATGCAAATTTATGGACAAAGTTCCAATATTAAGATTTTGGAATAACATTTCTAGGGTTTATTTGCTGGTAATTGGAAACACG
The DNA here is from genome assembly GCF_045679555.1 of Salvelinus alpinus. Taxonomy (NCBI): domain Eukaryota; kingdom Metazoa; phylum Chordata; class Actinopteri; order Salmoniformes; family Salmonidae; genus Salvelinus; species Salvelinus alpinus. The sequence goes on along the minus strand of NC_092089.1, from coordinate 55,939,229 downwards.
TCCCTTTCGAATTTCGTCCCCCATTCCTAAACACATCCATCCTATAGTGTAGGTTTTGAAGATTCATAATCTATGCTTGTAGTCATCAGAAGAAGATTGAGGAACGGTTGGTGGACCCAAGAAGTACAAGCCCCCACGCCATTCTCCAACCTCTGAAATGTTGTCTTTGATGTGTACATTTTGAAGTAGCCCTTAACATGTATTCTCTGTCTGTCTGGTAGAGTAGTGGTTATGGTGTTTGCTCCCCAAACCAGAGCTTGAGAGGTCAAATCCAGGGAGAGCAATTTTTAGACAGCCATTTTTGATGTTGCCTTTTGTGGGCATGAAAGAGCTAACTTGAGGTGTGTAGGGGGGTAGAGGGTAGTTCCCATCAAATAGCAAGAAATGAAGTGACACCTTGTGTAGAATGTCCTTTAATAGAGTTGTGATAACATATTATGTCGTGGAGTAACAATATAATCCTTGTCTGCAAAAGCCAACTTTTACCTGGGGGCATGCTTTGTAGACCATTCAAAGGCGTTCCGATACCTTGTCCCCAAGACAAAACCCACATGTTATGATAGCTTATAGACAGTAGTATGCAAATTTATGGACAAAGTTCCAATATTAAGATTTTGGAATAACATTTCTAGGGTTTATTTGCTGGTAATTGGAAACACGTCCCTTTCGAATTTCGTCCCCCATTCCTAAACACATCCATCCTATAGTGTAGGTTTTGAAGATTCATAATCTATGCTTGTAGTCATCAGAAGAAGATTGAGGAACGGTTGGTGGACCCAAGAAGTACAAGCCCCCACGCCATTCTCCAACCTCTGAAATGTTGTCTTTGATGTGTACATTTTGAAGTAGCCCTTAACATGTATTCTCTGTCTGTCTGGTAGAGTAGTGGTTATGGTGTTTGCTCCCCAAACCAGAGCTTGAGAGGTCAAATCCAGGGAGAGCAATTTTTAGACAGCCATTTTTGATGTTGCCTTTTGTGGGCATGAAAGAGCTAACTTGAGGTGTGTAGGGGGGTAGAGGGTAGTTCCCATCAAATAGCAAGAAATGAAGTGACACCTTGTGTAGAATGTCCTTTAATAGAGTTGTGATAACATATTATGTCGTGGAGTAACAATATAATCCTTGTCTGCAAAAGCCAACTTTTACCTGGGGGCATGCTTTGTAGACCATTCAAAGGCGTTCCGATACCTTGTCCCCAAGACAAAACCCACATGTTATGATAGCTTATAGACAGTAGTATGCAAATTTATGGACAAAGTTCCAATATTAAGATTTTGGAATAACATTTCTAGGGTTTATTTGCTGGTAATTGGAAACACGTCCCTTTCGAATTTCGTCCCCCATTCCTAAACACATCCATCCTATAGTGTAGGTTTTGAAGATTCATAATCTATGCTTGTAGTCATCAGAAGAAGATTGAGGAACGGTTGGTGGACCCAAGAAGTACAAGCCCCCACGCCATTCTCCAACCTCTGAAATGTTGTCTTTGATGTGTACATTTTGAAGTAGCCCTTAACATGTATTCTCTGTCTGTCTGGTAGAGTAGTGGTTATGGTGTTTGCTCCCCAAACCAGAGCTTGAGAGGTCAAATCCAGGGAGAGCAATTTTTAGACAGCCATTTTTGATGTTGCCTTTTGTGGGCATGAAAGAGCTAACTTGAGGTGTGTAGGGGGGTAGAGGGTAGTTCCCATCAAATAGCAAGAAATGAAGTGACACCTTGTGTAGAATGTCCTTTAATAGAGTTGTGATAACATATTATGTCGTGGAGTAACAATATAATCCTTGTCTGCAAAAGCCAACTTTTACCTGGGGGCATGCTTTGTAGACCATTCAAAGGCGTTCCGATACCTTGTCCCCAAGACAAAACCCACATGTTATGATAGCTTATAGACAGTAGTATGCAAATTTATGGACAAAGTTCCAATATTAAGATTTTGGAATAACATTTCTAGGGTTTATTTGCTGGTAATTGGAAACACGTCCCTTTCGAATTTCGTCCCCCATTCCTAAACACATCCATCCTATAGTGTAGGTTTTGAAGATTCATAATCTATGCTTGTAGTCATCAGAAGAAGATTGAGGAACGGTTGGTGGACCCAAGAAGTACAAGCCCCCACGCCATTCTCCAACCTCTGAAATGTTGTCTTTGATGTGTACATTTTGAAGTAGCCCTTAACATGTATTCTCCTGTCTGTCTGGTAGAGTAGTGGTTATGGTGTTTGCTCCCCAAACCAGAGCTTGAGAGGTCAAATCCAGGGAGAGCAATTTTTAGACAGCCATTTTTGATGTTGCCTTTTGTGGGCATGAAAGAGCTAACTTGAGGTGTGTAGGGGGGTAGAGGGTAGTTCCCATCAAATAGCAAGAAATGAAGTGACACCTTGTGTAGAATGTCCTTTAATAGAGTTGTGATAACATATTATGTCGTGGAGTAACAATATAATCCTTGTCTGCAAAAGCCAACTTTTACCTGGGGGCATGCTTTGTAGACCATTCAAAGGCGTTCCGATACCTTGTCCCCAAGACAAAACCCACATGTTATGATAGCTTATAGACAGTAGTATGCAAATTTATGGACAAAGTTCCAATATTAAGATTTTGGAATAACATTTCTAGGGTTTATTTGCTGGTAATTGGAAACACGTCCCTTTCGAATTTCGTCCCCCATTCCTAAACACATCCATCCTATAGTGTAGGTTTTGAAGATTCATAATCTATGCTTGTAGTCATCAGAAGAAGATTGAGGAACGGTTGGTGGACCCAAGAAGTACAAGCCCCCACGCCATTCTCCAACCTCTGAAATGTTGTCTTTGATGTGTACATTTTGAAGTAGCCCTTAACATGTATTCTCTGTCTGTCTGGTAGAGTAGTGGTTATGGTGTTTGCTCCCCAAACCAGAGCTTGAGAGGTCAAATCCAGGGAGAGCAATTTTTAGACAGCCATTTTTGATGTTGCCTTTTGTGGGCATGAAAGAGCTAACTTGAGGTGTGTAGGGGGGTAGAGGGTAGTTCCCATCAAATAGCAAGAAATGAAGTGACACCTTGTGTAGAATGTCCTTTAATAGAGTTGTGATAACATATTATGTCGTGGAGTAACAATATAATCCTTGTCTGCAAAAGCCAACTTTTACCTGGGGGCATGCTTTGTAGACCATTCAAAGGCGTTCCGATACCTTGTCCCCAAGACAAAACCCACATGTTATGATAGCTTATAGACAGTAGTATGCAAATTTATGGACAAAGTTCCAATATTAAGATTTTGGAATAACATTTCTAGGGTTTATTTGCTGGTAATTGGAAACACGTCCCTTTCGAATTTCGTCCCCCATTCCTAAACACATCCATCCTATAGTGTAGGTTTTGAAGATTCATAATCTATGCTTGTAGTCATCAGAAGAAGATTGAGGAACGGTTGGTGGACCCAAGAAGTACAAGCCCCCACGCCATTCTCCAACCTCTGAAATGTTGTCTTTGATGTGTACATTTTGAAGTAGCCCTTAACATGTATTCTCTGTCTGTCTGGTAGAGTAGTGGTTATGGTGTTTGCTCCCCAAACCAGAGCTTGAGAGGTCAAATCCAGGGAGAGCAATTTTTAGACAGCCATTTTTGATGTTGCCTTTTGTGGGCATGAAAGAGCTAACTTGAGGTGTGTAGGGGGGTAGAGGGTAGTTCCCATCAAATAGCAAGAAATGAAGTGACACCTTGTGTAGAATGTCCTTTAATAGAGTTGTGGTAAAGTATCAGTGATAAAAGTATAAATTATTTGACCTTCCATATTATTAAAAACCAGACAGCACAACTTTCTTGTTTGTTTATTTAAGTAATAGCCATGGGAACATTCCAACATTCAGACATAATTTACAAACAAATCATGTGTTTAGTAAGTCCGCTAGATCAGATGCAGTAGGAATGACCAGGGATGTTCTCTTGATAAGTGTGTGATTTGGACCATTTTCCTGTCCGGCTTAGCATTCGAAATGAAACAAGTACTTTTGGGTGCCAGGGAAACTGTACGGAGTAAAAAAATAAATATTTTCTTTAGAAATGTAGTGAAGTAAAATCAAAAGTTGTAAAGAAACAGAAAGAGTAAAAGTACAGATACAAAAAAACACAGATATAAACGGAATGTAGTGGAGTACTTTAAATACATTTTTGTTAAGTAATTTACACCACTGGACTTGAAAGGAACACCTCAATTACCTCGACTAACCGGGGCCCCGACACATTGACTCTGTACCGGTACCCCATGTATATAGCCTCGCTATTTTTATTTTACTGCTGCTCTTTATTTATTTGTAACTTTTATTTCTTAATTAACCAACAATTTCCTTTTTAGAAAAATATGTGTTAAGGGCTTGTAAGTCAGCATTTCACTATAAGGTCTACATATGTAGTATTCGGCGCATGTGACAATTAGATTTGTTACACATAAAAACATGTTGTGAACCTGGTGTGACATTATTGAAGCCGTGCTGACACCTAGTGGACATCAAGAGGACCTACACTACACACACATATACACACACACTATAACCTTAAAACAGATAGGATGCTTTACATACGTTGCTCTTTTTTATTAGACACTAATATATATGTCCAATAAACAGACGTTCAAAAGTCGCAATGTAAAGCAAAAACGACTGGAAAGTTCTTCAAAAGCAGCTGTAGTGAATCAAGCATCTTGGGGTTACCTGAAATAGGTCAAAGTATATATTTGAAATGTTCTAATTAATTTAATCTTTATTTAACTAGGCAAGATGAACTCAACAACACAACACAGACACAGTTTACCTGCTATGTCTGGGAAACAGGATTAACACCGAAAGAACTTGGCAAAATACAATGCATATTTCTGTACTACGAGTAGGTATATACAGTATCATCGGTAACAATTGTGTACAAGCCACCTAGCTAATAAAATACTGGGGCTTGCGGTCATTAGTTACATTTCAACCACAGCGATTCCCCAATTGAGGCGCAACAGAGTTCACCGGGGAATGCAGGAACACCGGAAATAATAACTAAACCAACGAACGAGAAATGGCGGAGGCTACCAGAACGAAGAGAGACATTTTTTCCGAGTTAAAAACGTAATTACAGAGCTCACTCCCAACCCGGTATGTCATTCTACTGTTATACGACTGTATGCGTTGTTTGTTGGCAACCTTGATATTTACGGAGTTTTTGGAACGGATTCCTGTTGGAACGTTCCACAAATTATACCCACCCGTTTGAATGTGACAATTTAGCTTACACAATGTAACCATCTCAAGTGTCCAATACAACTGACTGTAAAACCGCAGACTAACTTGGTATTCAGCACTCGTTTCAACTGCTCACCACAAATGCAACAGAAACGGATATCAAATGGTAGAAAACAGATTGTCAACAAAACGGAACCGCTGAGAGGACAGGGCCAGAGAACAGTCATATGAGGTGGGTAGCTCGTTTGGTGTGCAACATCAGGAGAATATTACTGGATACATGGTTTGGATGGTTATTAAATGCGAGAAGGGCATATTTATACCGGGCAATATTTTTGGGGGGTCAAGTCGGAGACTAGGTTTATGCGGTCAGGACACTTCGGTGAGACCGGGGTTTATCCCAAATACCCCGTGTTTCTTTTCTCGGCTGAACGATCCGCTGCCTTGTTGCTAGGAAACGTTTGACAGCTCTGAGATTTAAAAGTGATAGTGAATGACCAAGGCCTGCGGACTCCTCGGCTGAAACAGGCTAGAGCGCACTGATTATATTCTCACCACCACCAGACTGCTTCTGTAAAATCTGTCTAATCTACCGCGCGGGCTTCTCATGTGATGTAAATTGTAGACTACGTTATCTATGTGTAAACACAGCCATATCATGTTAACCATCAAACATCGTTCAATTCGCGAGTTATGTATGGACACTATGTTTGGCAATAACATTAACCTACACCAAAGTAGGGTAACATATATCTAGCCTAGGCTACTTGTCCAAAGCTTGAAAAACTAGAAGTGTCATTTTCACTGGAGCAGCATAAAAGGCAGGAATTGGACAGGACAGATGTGTAATGTAGTATCCCCGCTCTCTCTCCCTCGTTCTCTTGGTGCCTATGGCCATGCATCTGAAGGTCACTCAGTGAAACAGTGGTGTAGACAGAAATCTTGATGGCAGGGCCAGCAAAAATGTAGGTGGGCCAAAATTGAGGTTCTCAAATAATCATTAAATTATCACAAATGCATAGGGTATCCTACCTTAATGTAATCGATCACACACAACAAACTGTCTAACATGTGATTTCACATTACAGACCAAATAGTATTGCAGGCCTATGTAAATCCATGACTCTTGATTTTAACATGATTTAACAATGATTTGATGGCAGTGAGAGGACATGTAGCTCCTGCAATGCAGCATGTAGCAGCCAAAATCAGTATGTCCACCCTGATGCCACATGGAGATGTGCCCTTCCACATTATTCAGAGCAACAAAGCTGAGCTCTTTAGAGGCTGTGCTCTCTTGGACAATGTTTAACCACCACTGATGTTCACCCCCAGCTGATGTATGACCTAGTACACTTGAAAAAAAAAAAACAGGTGTCAAGGTCTTTGCTAGGAAACTGAAAGAAACTGCTCTGGGACAAAGCAAAAACCAAAATAAGAGGATCTCTGCCATACATCCTCCAAGATCATGACCATCAGCCACCCAGAGAAATCAGCACCACTCTACACTACCGGGCCAGCTCCACCATCGGCCCCATCCAGAGCGGCCAACACCACTCTGCACCATCGGCCCCCTTCCATAGAGGCTAGATCGACCCTAAACCACCAGGCTCCTTCCAGAGAGGCCAGCTCCACCCTACAACATCGGGCCCCTTCCAGAGTGGACAGCACCCCCTTACCTCACTACCTAGTCAGAAGAGACCAACTGTCCAGCAAGATATCTATGCAGAAGTGTCACGAAGAATAGAGCACACTGCTGCAGCTGAACTCAACCAGATAAGGCATCTGCTGAACATTATCTGCAATAAAAATCAGAAATAGAATTTGTTATTATAAGAAATAAAATTATTAGAAATACAGCCTATTATAATGATGAGTTCAGTTTTATATAAGCTACCCAGGAAAGGGTTACAGTTGGCTCATATACATATTTACTACACAACAAACATAAGATGATAAAAAAACTAAAGAATAACAAGAAAAACAGGCAAATTGGAGAAAAGAAAGTACCCTAAGGAAAAGCAAAGTCAAAAAGGCGTGTCTCTTTTAAATGTGTCCACAGTTTCAGCCACCCTCAGATTATCTGGCAGGTTAATCCAGAGGCTGGGGGCATAGTAACTAAAGGCTGCCTTTCCATGCCTCTTGGTCCTAGGCTTTGGGATAGTTTAAAAGCCAGTGCCCGAGGACCTGAGCAACCTACTGGGTACATAACTCAAAAGCATGTCTGATATGTAATGGGGTGCACAATTGCGGGTTGATTTTAAAAACCAATAGAACAATCTTAAAATGTATTCTAAAACTCACAGGCAGCCAGTGCAGAGACATTTAAACTGGTGTAATGTGTGCAGCATTCTGTATGTTTTGCAGTTAACCAATGGCTTTCTTGGGTAAACCAGACAGGAGAGCATTAAAGTAGTCAAGCCTGCTTGTAATAAAATCATGGAGTCTCTCTGTCTCTCTGTATCAGCCTGAGATAGAAATGGCTCCGGTGACACAGAAATGTAAAGTTGAGTATCGTCTGGGTAGCAGTGAAAAATCAATGCCATGCTTTCTTATAACGCTGCCAAGGGTAACATATATAAACTGAACAGTACCGGATCCAAACTTTAACCTTGTGGAACGTCACGTGTTATCTATTTTCTTGGAGTTATGCTCACCAAGGGTGACAAACTCTCAACCTGTCCTAAATAGGTCCTAAACCAATTTAAAACTGGACCAGAGAGGCCAACCCCCCTCTCCATTCTGTCCAGAAGGAAATCATGGTTAACAGTGTTGAACGCAGCACCTAAATCCAATGACAGAGAGCTGTTTGGCATCTGTGTTGGCTCTAGGATCATGTACCACTTTAACTAAGGATGTCTGTGCTGTGGTGGGCATGAAAACCAGATATATTTTTTTTAAATACAGTTGGCACTTAAATAATTTAGCTGTTTGAAAACCAATTTCTTCAGAATTATGAAGAATGGACGGTTGGAGATGGAGTTTGGAGCTGAAGAATCTAGATGACTTTTTCTTCAGAAGGGGTTTCACCAAAGCAGTTTTTAGTTTATTGGGGAACGTGCCTGTGAACAGGAAGGGATTAACAATAGCTTGAACTTCTTCAAATATGCAATATAAAACTTTTTAAGAAGGTGGTGGAGATAGGATCAAGAAGGCAGGTAGAAGGCTTAAGCTGTGATATCACTTTCCTGAGCATGTCGTGTCAACCAGGGAAAATAACTCCACAGTGCCTTTGCATGGTAGGCTAGGGCACATATAATCAAACTTCTCATCAGGTCTGGATTCCCAGCCTAACGTTTGTTACCTTATCTCTGAACTATGCTGCAAACTTATCACATTTAGATGTGGAGGAAAGTTCACACAGGTTTGTGGGGGTAGGATTTATCAGGCCATCAATGGTCGAGAAGTCCACTCTCAAATTATTCTGATTATTAGTGATCAAGTTAGAAAACTGAGCCCGTCTGGCATTTCCAATTGCCTTGTTAGATATGCCAAGTTGCTCTCTCAGAATATCATAGTGGACCTGCAACGTTGACATTCTCCACTTCCTTTCTGCAATTTCTCTTTAATTGATTTGTTTCCTCTCAGCCAAGAGGTTCTCCATTTCGATGTGGCCTTTTTCAACATTACTGGAGCTATGGCATCAATGGTTGCCCTTAATTTGCTATTGAAGTTATCAACTAAATTACCACAAGAGGAAGGCAGAATAGGTGATGATGTGTTGTTCATACACTCAGTAAAATCTGTAGCAACTTCAGAGGTAAGATAGCATTTCTTAATAATGTGTTCAGTATTACCCTGTGCTATGGGCAACAAGGTAGTAAAAAATGCACAGTGGTGATCAGATAAAGCAACTTCAACAATAGAGGATATGTCAATAGAAAGGCCTTTGGTAGTAACCAGGTCCAGAGTATGTCCGCAGGTTATCGGTGGGCCCAATAACTTGTTGGATAAAGTCCATAGAGCTCAAAAGATTAATACATTCATTGGCCTGGGAGTCAGTCTCTTTGTCAACGTGAATGTTAAAATCGCCAAACACAACGATTTTATCATAGTTCTCAAGGACAATAGTTCAGAGAAATCAGTAAAGAAAGTGGGCAGTACTCTGCTGGCCTATACAGGGTTATAGCCAGCACTGGTGGCTGACATTTAAACAGTATAGCATGATGCTCAAAAGACTGTCACCAAATGAAATGTCCTTACTGCTGAGAGCATTAGTAAAAATAGAGGCTGTCCCACCACCCTTCTCCCTTTTCTGATAGTATAAAAAGCTGTAGTCCGGCGGGGAGGCTTCAATAAGAGCGGCACTACAGTCTGAAGTCTGCATGTTTCTCACAAAAACATGACTATCAACTTTGCGCTCAGTAATGAGGTCATTCACGAGAAAGGTTTTAACTAGAGATTGCTCTAACATTTTAAAAGCTCCATATTCAGTAAGTGTAGGCCGCTGCGCCTGGGGCAGGTAACCAATGGAATAACAACCAAATTATGAAAATTACAGCCACGTTTTCTGTCATTCTCCAATCGATCAGAACGGTAGGATATGACAATTTGTATAAACTCACCAGAAGGTGGCGTTAGAGAACATAAATGAGGTTACTCACAATAACCACAGTGCCATTTCTACAGGAGTTGATTTGCTTTCCAAGTCCTCTGTTGCTTATTCTGACAGGGAGGACTGGAGCACTACCAGACCCTGTCAGTCAGTCTCTAAAACAGTTTGATGTTACTGGAAATAATCCTGGAACCCCTGCGGTTTGGATGAATCCCATCTATTTTTTTAAAACTGCTGATTGCTCCCACAGCAAATCAAAGTTGCCACAAAAGGAGACATTCCTGTCATTGCAAAGTTTCTTCAGGTACTCGTTTAGAGTCGGCTGAAATGTTCCGAACCCCTCCGATAGCACGGGAGGTGGCCCTGTGCTAGCGTGGTGTTACAAAATATATATTTGTAGTCCTCCCTCAGTTCCTCAGATCGCCTGACCGCAAAGGTCGTTAAAACCTACGTGAATGGGCCTCCCGAGTGGCGCAGCAGTCTAAGACACTGCATCGGCGTCAGTATAGCCTGGGGTTCGATCCCAGGCTGTGTCATTACCGGCCGTGACCGTGAGTCTGATAGGGCGGCGCACAATTTTCCCAGCGTCGCCCGGGTTAAGCGAGGGTTTGGCCGGGGGGCTTTACTTGGCACATCGTGTCCTAGCGACTCCTTGTGGCAGGTTGGGCGCCTGCAGGCTGACTTCGGTCGTCAGTTGAACGGTGTTTCCTCCGACACATTGGTGCAGCTGGCTTCCGGGATAAGCGAGCAGGTGTTAAGAAGCGCGGTTTGGCGGGTCATGTTTCTGAGGATGCATCACTCGACCTTCGCCTGTCCCGAGCCCGTTAGGGAGTTGCAGCGATGAGACAAGATCGTAATCACAAAATTCCGATGGTGTGGGAAACCCCAGGAAGGTGGAAGATGGCCCAAGACCCTTCTGTCTTGAGTCAGCAACCTGCTGAACTGTGGTGGCCACTGGCTGGTGGTATACTCCCAGGATCCGTGCTGACTCCCGGGGCTGGTAGGTCCGTCTCAAGCGGGCCAAAGATGTTTGATAGCTGGATTTAATCTTCTCGGATAGATGAATGGTGGCCAGACTGCCTCCTATGCTTTGCGAGTGTCTAGTCTCCCATGGGATGCATAATTGGGCTTAATATTTGTCCGTTGGATTGGGGCAGATCAACTCCGCCCGACTCATCGACAGCTTTGCTATATGAGACATTTATAACTGAGATTCGGTTTGCCTGGGCTACAGCAAGGTTGTGTACTTAGAAAGCAGGCGATTCTTTTCTCGCAGCCTAGCGAGCAGTCGGAGCATCTCTTCCCTAAGCTGCTTGATGGTGCTGCATTCAGTGCAGACAAATCCCTGTCCCAGTTACACCTTATCTTCATCTTGTGATTGTGTGGAAATCCTCTCACACCCAGCTGTGGATAAAAACACCAGGGGGCTAGCACTACTAGCGTTAGCCTGCTTCATTTTCCTGATGGCTATCAGCTAACTGCTACTTAACAGGAATCCGGAACACAAACTTGCAGTCCCAGCCTTAAAGGCTAACCGCGACGAGGAATCCGTAGCAATAAAAACTTTAGCTATGATTTAAAAGAAAACTATTTCATAAAAACAACAAACTGAGTGTAGACAGTACACTGTTCGGTTGCGCGCACTGATGATGTACAGTGGGGCAAAAAAAGTATTTAGTCAGCCACCAATTGTGCACGTTCTTCCACTTAAAAGATGAGAGAGGCCTGTAATTTTCATCATAGGTACACTTCAACTATGACAGACAAAATGAAAAAATCCAGAAAATCACATTGTAGGATTTTTTATGAATTTATTTGCAAATGGTGGAAAATAAGTATTTGGTCACCTACAAACAAGCAAGATTTCTGGCTCTCACAGACCTGTAACTTCTTCTTTAAGAGGCTCCTCTGTCCTCCACTCGTTACCTGTATTAATGGCACCTGTTTGAACTTGTTATCAGTATAAAAGACACCTGTCCACAACCTCAAACAGTCACACTCCAAACTCCACTATGGCCAAGACCAAAGAGCTGTCAAAGGACACCAGAAACAAAATTGTAGACCTGCACCAGGCTGGGAAGACTGAATCTGCAATAGGTAAGCAGCTTGGTTTGAGGCAATCAACTGTGGGAGCAATTATTAGGAAATGGAAGACATACAAGACCACTGATAATCTCCCTCGATCTGGGGCTCCACGCAAGATCTCACCCCGTGGGGTCAAAATGTTCACAAGAAGGGTGAGCATAGTGAATGACCTGCAGAGAGCTGAGACCAAAGTAACAAAGCCTACCATCAGTAACACACTACGCCGCAAGGGACTCAAATCCTGCAGTGCCAGACGTGTCCCCCTGCTTAAGTCAGTACATGTCCAGGCCCGTCTGAAGTTTGCTAGAGAGCATTTGGATGATCCAGAAGAAGATTGGGAGAATGTCATATGGTCAGATGAAACCAAAATAGAACTTTTTGGTAAAAACTGAACTCGTCATGTTTGGAGGACAAAGAATGCTGAGTTGCATCCAAAGAACACCATACCTACTGTGAAGCATGGGGGTGGAAACATCATGCTTTGGGGCTGTTTTTCTGCAAAGGGACCAGGACGACTGATCCGTGTAAAGGAAAGAATGAATGGAGCCATGTATCGTGAGATTTTGAGTGAAAACCTCCTTCCATCAGCAAGGGCATTGAAGATGAAACGTGGCTGGGTCTTTCAGCATGACAATGATCCCAAACACACCATCCGGGCAACGAAGGAGTGGCTTCGTAAGAAGCATTTCAAGGTCCTGGAGTGGCCTAGCCAGTCTCCAGATCTCAACCCCATAGAAAATCTTTGGAGGGAGTTGAAAGTCCGTGTTGCCCAGCAACAGCCCCAAAACATCACTGCTCTAGAGGAGATCTGCATTGAGGAATGGGCCAAAATACCAGCAACAGTGTGTGAAAACCTTGTGAAGACTTACAGAAAACGTTTGACCTCTGTCATTGCCAACAAAGGGTACATAACAAAGTATTGAGATAAACTTTTGTTATTGACCAAATACTTATTTTCCACCATAATTTGCAAATAAATTCATTAAAAATCCTACAATGTGATTTTCTGGATTTATTTTTCTCATTTTGTCTGTCATAGTTGAAGTGTACCTATGATGAAAATTACAGGCCTCTCTCATCTTTTTAAGTGGGAGAACTTGCACAATTGGTGGCTGACTAAATACTTTTTTGCCCCACTGTATGTAGCCTCAAACAAAGCTCATGAAATTTGTGGCACAGCTAATCTTAGATAATATTAATATTCAGTATTAGACATTTCTGAGACTCACTTTTACAGCACCTTCGATGATACAGCAGTAGGAATACAAGGATATAACATCTATCTTTTGATTTTCCCATGATGTCAAGCAAAGAGACACTGAGTTTGAAGGTAGGCCTTGAAATACATCCACAGGTACACCTCCAATTGACTCAAATTATGTCAATTAGCCCATCATAAGCTTCTAAAGCCATGACATAATTTTCTGGAATTTTCCAAGCTGTTTAAAGGCACAGTCAACTTAGTGTATGTAAACTTCTGACCCACTGGAATTGTGATACAGTGAATTATAAGTGAAATAATCTGTCTGTAAACAATTGTTGGAAAATTTACTTGTGTCATTCACAAAGTAGTTGTCCTAACCGACTTGCCAAAACTATAGTTTGTTAACAAGAAATTTGTGGAGTGGTTGAAAAATGAGTTTTAATGACTCCAACCTAAGTGTATGTAAACTCCAACTTCAACTGTATATATTCAGAGCCATATTACTGTAAAGAGCAGTGTTATCGTGTGGACACAATATAAATAATTCCCACTTAATAGGTAGTGTACTTAACTGAAGTATAGTAGTATTACTATTCATGGGAGCATGGTTATTTTGGACATTGCTGTTTACCCTGCTGTGATGTCATCACCCAGAGTTGGCACAGCATTAACAGGACAGTACCTAATGTTGAGTTGGGTATATCGCTCTCCCGTTTTTTACTGTTTGTACATGGCTGTACCGCTTTATTTTGTAGTTTGCAAGTAAAGGCAATGAACATCGAAACGCCTGTGGATAATCCTTGTAAGTTACCACAATTACTATCCGGTAATGCGGTCAGGTGCAGCAAAGGAAGACCTGGCAAAGCTGCAGCTAGCGCAAAACAAAGCAGCATGCCTTGCCCTTAACTAACATCAACAACATGCATGATAGTCGTTCATGATTGTAGAGACATGGACTACTTCTATTCTAGTCTTTTTAAGAAACATTTGTGAGTTCAAAATGCCTAACCACTTGTATAATCTATTTACATACAGTCGTGGCCAAAAGTTTTGAGAATGACACAAATATTAATTTTCACGAAGTCTGCTGCCTCAGTTTGTATGATGGCAATTTGCATATACTCCAGAATGTTATGAAGAGTGATCAGATGAATTGCAATTAATTGCAATGTCCCTCTTTGCCATGCGAATTAACTGAATCCCCCAAAAACATTTATACTGCATTTCAGCCCTGCCACAAAAGGACCAGCTGACATCATGTCAGTGATTCTCTCGTTAACACAGGTGTGAGTGTTGACGAGGACAAGGCTGGAGATCACTCTGTCATGCTGATTGAGTTTGAATAACAGACTGGAAGCTTCAAAAAGGGCTTCACATGCAAGGATATTGCTGCCAGTAAGATTGCACCTAAATCAACCATTTATCGGATCATCAAGAACTTCAAGGAGAGCGGTTCAATTGTTGTGAAGAAGGCTTCAGGGCAAAGAAAGTCCAACAAGCCCCAGGACCGTCTCCTAAAGTTGATTCAGCTGCGGGATCGGGGCACCACCAGTACATAGCTTGCTCAGGAATGGCAGCAGGCAGGTGTGAGTGCATCTGCACGCACAGTGAGGCGAAGACTTTTGGAGGATGGCCTGGTGTCAAGAAGGGTAGCAAAGAAGCGACTTCTCTCCAGGAAAAACATCAGGGACAGACTGATATTATGCAAAAGGTACAGGGATTGGACTGCTGAGGACTGGGGTAAAGTAATTTTCTCTGAACAAAACATCGATATTTTGGGTCCATGGCCAGGAAACTCCCCAGACCTTAATCACATTGAGAAGGTCTTGAAAAAGAAGGGTCAACAACTGCAAATATTGACTCTTTGCATCAACTTCATGTAATTGTCAATAAAAGCCTTTGAAATGCTTGTAATTATACTTCAGTATTCCATAGTAACATCTGACAAACATATCTCAAGACACTGAAGCAGCAAACTTTGTGGAAATTAATATTTGTCATTCTCCAAACTTTTGGCCACGACTGTACACTTCAAACAGATTTGCTTGCATTCGGAAAGCATTTGTTACATTACAGCCTTATTCTAAAATTGATTAAATCATTTCGCCCCCCCTCGTCAATCTACACACAATGCCCCATAATGACAAAGCAAATGATTGCTAATTTATAAAAAATGTAAAACTGAAATATCACATTTACATAAGTATTCAGATCCTTTACTCAGTACTTTGTTGAAGCACCTTTGCCAGTGATTACAGCCTCAAATCTTCTTGGGTATGACGCGACAAGCTTAGTACACCTGTATTTGGGGAGTTCCTCCCATTCTTCTCATCAGGTCCTCTCAAGCTCTGTCAGGTTGGATAGTGAGCGTTGCTGCACAGCTATTTTCAGGTCTCTCCAGAGATGTTCGATCGTGTTTAAGTCCAGGCTCTGGCTGGGCCACTCAAGGACATTCAGAGACTTGTCCCGAAGCCACTCCTGCGTTGTCTTAACTGTGTGCTTAGGGTCGTTGTCCTGTTGGAAGGTGAACCTTCACCCCAGTCTGAGGTCCTGAGTTCTCTGGAGCAGGTTTTCATCAATGATCTCTCTCTGTACTTTTCTCCGTTCATCTTTGCCTTGATCCTGACTACTCTCCCAGTCCCTGCCGCTGAAAAGCATCCTCACAGCATGATTCCGCCACCACCATGCTTCACCGTAGGGAGGGTGCCAGGTTTCCTCCAGATGTGACACTTGGAATTCAGGCCAAAGAGCTCAATCTTGGTTTCATCAGACCAGAGAATCTTGTTTCTCATGGTCTGAGTCCTTAAACGTTAGTAAAACCAAATGCATTCTTTTCAACCATTCGCTGCCCGCACCCGCCCGCACTAGCATCACTACCCTGGACGCTTCTGACCTAGAATAGGTGGTCAACTACAAATACCCAGGTGTCTGGGTAGACTGTAAACTCTCCTTCCAGACTCATATTAAACATCTCCAATCCAAAATTAAATCTAGAAACGGCTTTCTATTTCGCAACAAAGCCTCCTTCACTCACACCGCCAAACTTACCCTAGTAAAACTGACTATCCTACCGATCCTCGACTTTGGCGATGTCAACTACAAAATAGCTTCCAATACTCTACTCAGCAAACTGGATGCAGTCTATCACAGTGCCATCCGTTTTGTTACCAAAGCCCCTTATACCACCCACCACTGAGACCTGTATGCTCTAGTCGGCTGGCCCTCGCTACATATTCGTCGCCAGACCCACTGGCTCCAGGCCATCTTTAAGTCTATGCTAGGTAAAGCTCCGCCTTATCTCAGCTCACTGGTCACGATAACAACACCCACCTGTAGCACGCGCTCCAGCAGGTATATCTCACTGGTCATCCCCAAAGCCAACACCTACTTTGGCCACCTTTCCTTCCAGTTCTCTGCTGCCAATGACTGGAACAAATGGCAAAAATCGCTGAAGCTGGAGACTTATATTTCCCTCACTAACTTTAAACATCAGCTATCTGAGCAGCTTGCCGATCGCTGCAGCTGTACATAGTCCATCTGTAAATAGCCCAGCCAATCTACCTACCTCATCCCCATATTGTTTTTATTTACTTTTCTACTCTTTTGCACACCAGTATCTCTACTTGCACATCATCATCTGCTCATTTATCACTCCAGTGTTAATCTGCTAAATTGTAATTACTTCGCTACTATGGCCTATTTATTGCCTACCTCCTCACTCCATTTGCACACACTGTATATAGACTTTCTTTTCTTCTATTGTGTTGTTGACTGTATGCTTCTTTATTCCATGTGTAACTGTGTGTTGTTCTTTGTGTCGCTTTGCTTTATCTTGGCCAGGTCGCAGTTGTAAATGAGAACTTGTTCTCAACTAGCTTACCTGGTTAAATAAAGGTGAAATAAAAAAATATTTTTTTTGCTTCATTCCATTCATTTAACCTGAAGTGCCTTGCAGTTTCAAGTGGACTTTCAGTCTGCTTTGTATTAGGGGTTAGCAGTTAATTGATCCAAATGGATTGATTGAAATATGCCTTATCTGTTTCTCTTTCCAGGCTAATGCAGGAAGTAACTGCAGCCCTAAGTAATCACAGAATACTGTTCCACCTCTTCTCTCCTTCTCTGGGAGCATGCCATCTGAACCTTGCGTCAGGTAAATCTGTAAGCTGGTGAATCCGTACACACACACACACACACACACACACACACACACACACACACACACACACACACACACACACACACACACACACACACACACACAAGTGAATCACACACACAGCCCTACTAATGTTTCCAGCATTTTGTAATCGGGTATGACTCATTTTGCTCTTAGAGTTTGCAATGCCATCTGCAGTGTTAACTGTAGTATATGTGGTGAGCTAACTAACCTCTGCCCAGCCTTGGTTTGGCATTGCTGATCTGAGCTTTGGTGGGGCAGCATGTTGGCAGGTGTGTTGGTAGTCAACCCCTCCTCTCCACACACATACTTCTGCCTGTCATATTGTAATACCGACTCTCAGCCTGTGGTGACCTGTCCCTCATTCCTGGGGTATTACTCTCAGGGCCACACACACTGCAGGTAGAGGGACAGGCTGTTCCTCAGGGCCTTGTCCAGCCCGGACAGAGAGTTAGGGAGGAGCAGCCCGTTGACAATCTTGAACTACAGCTGCTGGGCCTTAGAGGTGGCCAGCAGGGGGCTCCAGTGCTTTACCACGAAACCTGAGAATACACACAAACACACACACACACACACACACACACACACACACACACACACACACACACATACAAAAGACTTGTGTTCACATACTATTGAAGGTGACAGACCAAACTGCAGACAGGCAGAAAAAAGGACTGACAGCTAGTTAATAATAAACAGACTAGACTAATAAATAATAAACAGCTGAACTAATAAATAATAAAAGCTGGACTAATAAACAGACAAATATGAAATGGACAGATAGACAGCTAGGGGAACAAGAGACACAGAGCAGGAGATGCAGCAGGTAGCCTAGCGGTTAAGAGTGTTGGGCCAGTAACGAAAAGTCGCTGGTTTGAATCCCTGACTTGAATAGGTGAAAAATCTGTCCATGTTACCTTGAGCAAGGCACATAACCCTAATTGCTCCTGTAAGTCGCTCTGGATAAGAGCATCTGCTAAATGACTAAAATGAGATGAGCAGAGAGACGAGAGAGACCGAGATTTTCCCCCAGCCTTGACTGATGTCTCTCCCCCCCCCCCCCCCCGATCCCAGTGGGCAGGAGCTGGTAACAGACCAGAGGCTATGCCAGTCCAAGTCTCACCAGGACTCCGTCCTCTCCGCCCTCAACCAGCAGAGGAAGGATGGCCTACTCTGTGATGTCACCCTGGTCGCCGGCGACCAGAAGTTCCACGCCCATAAAGCAGTGCTGGCGGCGTGCAGCGATTACTTCCGGGTGAGTTTGGAGGACTGGGGAGGACACTACACTCTTAGAAAAAAATAGTTATTCAGCTGTCCTCATAGGAGAACCCTTTAGCTGCTAGGTAGAACCCGTTTGGGTTCCATGTAGAACCCTTTCCACAGAGGGTTCTACATGGAACCCAAAATAGTTCTACTTGCAATCAAAAAGTATTCTACCTAGAACCAAAAAGGGTTCTCCTATGGGTACAGCCAAAGAATTCTTTTGGAACCCTTTTTTCTAAGAGTGTAGTTTGAAGTTGTATTGCCACGTGCACAAGTACAGTGAAATGCCTTATTGCTTCTCTTTCCCAACAATGCAATAATCAATATCACTATTACTAATAAAGTGAAGTAGAACAAAAACACACGAGAAATAGAAATATTAAGAACAGGAGAAAGTAAGTAAGCAATATACAGGGTCAGTTCCAGGGTCAGTGCCAATACCATACAATGTGCAGGGATACTGAAGTGCTTAGGAGTAGATATGTATAGGGTGTAAGGTGATTAGACATCAGAATATATGATTTTATTTATTTTTATTTTTATTTCACCTTTATTTAACCAGGTAGGCCAGTTGAGAACAAGTTCTCATTTACAACTGCGACCTGGCCAAGTTCTGTGGAGGTCGTAGCAGGATTTCTTGTCATCAGCCGTAGTCTCTGGGTGGCTGCGATAGACCTGTGTGTGGTAGCACTGTCCTTTTAGTTTAGCTGCAACCTTGGTGTTAATCCAGGGCTTTTGATTGGGGAAGCAGCTAACCTTCACTGCGGGGACAACATCGGTGATGCATTTCCTAACGAAGCCGGTCGCGGAGGTGGTTCGCTTGTCGACGCTATCAGCGGAGTCCCGGTACAGGACGTTTTAAGTGCCAGCTTGTTGTTTTTCTTGTCCTGAGGTGGAATATATACAGCAGTCATGATGACAGCTGAAAATCTATCTCTCATGAAATAGAAGGGTCGACATTTGACCATCAGGTATTCCAAGACGGGTGAACAATGAGTCAAGACTTCCACTGGGCTAGAGCCAGCACAACATTTGCTGTTGATGAAGAGTCATACCCCTCCCCTTCTAGGATTTCTCTGAATCCAATGTCCTGTTCGCTTGGTGAATGGAGAATCCGTCGAGTTGGATAGCCATGGAGGGGGAGGGGGGGTGGGGGGGTGTATCTTTTCCGAAAGCCATGTTTCAGAAAAGCAGAGAATATTGCAGTTATGAGAGTCCTGTTGATATCAAATTCACGATTGGAGGTCATCCATCTTATTATCAAGTGTCTGGCCAATAAAATGGAGGGAAGAGGTGGCCGGTTATCCCTTCACCTTAATCTTGGCAGGGCTCCCCCTCTCCTGCAATCTTTGCCTGCGTTTCGTCTTGGGTAGCCCAGGGCAGATGAGTCGAAGTTGAAGCCGGAATTGAGGTTTAGTAACTGCCGATCTGATGTTCAAACGTTCTTGTCGATCATAAGAACTGATAGTGGATACATTTCATCCAAAAAAGTCAAGGAAAACGCAAAAAGAAGCAAAGTTGGGTCAGAGCTCGAAAGACGGCCGCCTTACAGTATGATGCCATCTTCTGTGCCAGAATGTAATGTCAGTGTAATGTGCACATCTGCCTGCGGAGGACATGGAACCTATACAGTACAGTCCGCATGCACAGTATATCTACACAGTATATCTGCACAGTATATCTGCACATACACTATATATACAAAAGTATGTGGACACCCCTTCAAATTAGTGGATTCGGCTATTTCAGCCACCCCCGTTGCTGACAGGTCTAAAATCGAGCACACAGCCATGCAATCTCCATAGACAGACATTTGCAGTAGAATGGCCTTACTGAAGAGCTCAGTGACTTTCAACTTGGCACCGTCATAGGACACCACCTTTCCAACAAGTCAGTTCGTCAAATGTCTGCCCTGCTTGAGCCTTCCCGGTCAACTGTAAGTTCTGTTATTGTGAAATGGAAATGTCTAGGCACACGCTCAGCCGCGAAGTGGTAGGCCACACAAGCTCGCAGAACGAGACCGCCAAGGTGTCCACATACTAATGGTCATGTAGTGTATATTAGTCAGTAATCAAGCAAACCAGCTTCATGAGGAAGTCACTAAGGTAGTCAGCTAATCAGTTGTTTTGTGACAAGGCAAGTGTGGTATACAGAAGATAGCCCTATTTGGTAAAAGACCAAGTCCATATAATGACAAGAATAGCTCAAATAAGCAAAGAGAAATGACAGTCAGTCAATGAAATGACAAGGTCAGTCAACACGGAAAATTCCAAGAACTGAAGTTTCTTCAAGTGCAGTTGTAAAAACCATCTTGCGCATTGATGAAACTGGCTCTCATGACGACCACCGGAGGAAAGGAAGACCCAGAGTTACCTCTGCTGCAGAGGATAAGTTCATTAGAGTTAAAACTACACCTCACATTGCAGCCCAAATAAATGCTTCACAGAGTTCAATTAACAGACACATCTCAACATCAACTGTTCAGAGGGGACTGTGTGAATCAGGCCTTCATGGTCAAATTGCTGCATAGAAACCACGACTAAAAGACACCAATAAAAAGAAGAAACTTGCTTGGGCCAAGAAACATGAGCAATGGACATTAGACCGGTGACTACTTTGAAGAATATAAAATATATTTTGATTTGTTTAGAACTTTTTTGGTTACTACATGATTCCATATGTGTTATTTAATAGTTTTGAAGTCTTCACTATTATTCTACAATGTTAAAACAAAGAAACCCTGGAATGAGTAGGTGTGTCCAAACTTTTGACTGGTACTGTATCTTTTTGAAATGATCTGAGAAGAACA
The DNA here is from genome assembly GCF_045679555.1 of Salvelinus alpinus. Lineage (NCBI taxonomy): Eukaryota > Metazoa > Chordata > Actinopteri > Salmoniformes > Salmonidae > Salvelinus > Salvelinus alpinus. Next base: position 55,917,933 of record NC_092089.1, on the reverse strand, counting down.
ACAATGCATTGGCAGGGCAATTCAAGCAAAGCCAATATGCAGTGATAATGTTTTGGGCCTATAGCCTACTGCACAAACCTCATGACTAGAGAACTGTTTTTAATAGATTCATGTTAAATCACATTTGCCGTTTCATTTACAGGAGCAATTAGGGTTAAGTGCCTTGCTCAAGGGAACATGGACAGATTTTTCACCTATTCAAGTCAGGGATTCAAACCAGCGACTTTTCGTTACTGGCCCAACACTCTTAACCGCTAGGCTACCTGCTGCGTCTCCTGCTCTGTGTCTCTTGTTCTCCTAGCTGTCTATCTGTCCAAGTGAAAATCTCAATTCCAAATGTGAAAAGCTTAGGTTTGACCGCGTTTAGTTGTTTGGTCAATAGGCTGTTGGTCGACCGAGATTTATTTAGTCTAGCAGTCACTGGTTATGTTTTTTCATGATGCACCTGTCTGATTCGCGCATGTCTTAGTGGACTACTCCATTGCGGAGGCCACAGGGATGGCACAGTCCATCACTCTAAGACGCATGTGGTTAGATTATAAATGGTGCAACACTAATAAATCTAATATTATTTTAGAACATGCGCTTTCTCCCGTGGTGGATATGGTCGCTGTCCGCGGTTCTGAAACATAATATTCAGTGCGCCTTAGAATTTGCACCATTCCCCATGTTGCTATGTGCATAATAGCAGAAACAGCCCTTGCCTTAAACTCTATTCGTATGGGATTAGTTTTACTGGGGGTGGTCGGGTAATGTAATTATGTCACATTATGTGCACAAGCGCAAAACACCACATCTGTCATTTTTTTTCGTCAACAATAACTGATTCGATAAATTGAACGAAGTGCATAGCCTATATATGAAGGGCCTACATGTATCAACTTTCACAGTGAATGCTATGTTTTGTCCGTATGAATTGAATAATGCATCAGTAAAAAATATAGTGCCTATTTAATATCGTAATGAATATGCTGTTAATAGATCGCAAAGCAGCATACAACCGACTTAAACGTTTGGAAATGATAAGTTCACTTTCGCATCCATAGCCTTAAAAAGCATCTCAAGTCCAAGTGCACTGTTTAGCTCACATCTGAAGGCTGGGGGGGCATTTAGGACGTCTACTGGGGATCGCTAAAATATCCTAAGGATTATCACACTTCCTCAACTCAAATATTTAGCGACACTATACCAAAGATGGTTTAGAAACTTGGGAACCGAGCTCGATTGATCAGTGTAGCTCTGTTGTCGCCTGGACTTGTCGAAATATCTTTGTATAGTAAGTAGCCTTGTGTAACCACCATCGAGCTGTAGGCCTAAGAGTGTGTCCTAGACTAAATACCCTAATTTACTTTATTGTCACCGGGCCCACCGGTGTAACTACTAAACTGCTTGCTGTACTGCATGATTGTAGTGGGTTTCTAACACGTTAGTTCTAGTAGCTACGTTGACTATGATGTTAGCTAATATGGTGACACAACGATGTAGGCTGTGTATAGTGGTTAGTGATTATGGTATGAAGGTTTAACTTGGAAATATTATTTTGCCTGGTCACAATGAAGTCCACAAGCAAAGGGAAAAGTTGAGAGGAAGAGAGTGCGTAGATGCGAGATAGAATCATACAATGAGCAAAGTGATCATGCCGTTTGTCTGTGTCAGGTTTTGGCCAAGACTGTTCGGGTTTTGGTCACTAGATGTCCCCATTGCACCTTTTTTGTACCTTTTGTTTTTCTTGCTCTATTATTGTTTGCACCTGTAGGTCATTCCCTTGTTAGTATTTAAACCCTGTGTGTTCCTCAGTTCCTTGCTCAGTGTTTGTAAGTTAGCACCCAGCCCCAGCCCAAGCCTTGTTTTATATAGATATTTCTCTTGTTGGATTTTCCAGAGGTTCTCTGGTTTAGTTCTTGTGTATTATTTGAGTAGTCTTTTGAGGTTTGTTTTTCCCTGCTGTTTTTTACCACTTTGTGGAGTTTCTTTTGTATTTTGGAGGATTTCCATTTTGTGCCTCTTGGCTTTATTTTTGGACATTGTGGATTTAGTTTCTTTGCCTGAAGATTTTGTTCTTTAATTAAACCACCATCTCTAGTACTGCTGTGTCTGCCTCATCTTCTGGGTTCTGACGATTATTAGTGACTGTTTCTCGCACCGGGTCCTGACAGTCTGTGGCTGATATGAAAGTGAACCGTGTTCGCTGGTGATCAGGGGTGTATCCAGTTCCACCGATTCTTAAACGGAAGCAAATGGAACAAAATGTGAATAAAAATACCTGAATTTGTCAATTAGAAACTCTTGTTTAAAACTGTATGGACTAATGATTACACCCTAGATCACCTAGATGCACGCAAGAGTGCAAGGTGGTATTGATAGTTGCCTCTGGTAGTTGCCTCTGCAAACTGGCACAGGCCTATTTTTCAATATATAGGCTACTGTATTAATCAATCAGTCATTAATTTGTTCATGCCATCACACAGCATGAGACATTTATGCTTTGAAATGCAATCAAGCATTTTAGTTTTAAAATGAATAACAAAGGGAGCTTTGAATAGTTAGCCTAAGCAATAAATACATTGCAATTCACGAATGCATGCAACTGTTTTTAGTCTACTGTATTAAAGCCGCACATCTACCCAGGCCGTGAGCAGAGCAACAGGCCCAACCCCCACTAATACACCTGCCCAAGCCCCATCCTGCGGCCTAAGAGATATGTATCAGATGCTCACCATGCTCTGCTCACACCTACTGTAATGGTCCGAGCCTAAACCACATGAAAACAACACTAGACAATATGGATCACAAAGCTTTTACTATCACATCCTGGAATACACAAGGTCTGAGGTCATCTGCTGTTGGCCTAAAGAGCAGGAGCCCAGAATTCATCAAAGAAATTGGAAATGCAGACATTGTCATCCTACAAGAAACATGGTATTTTACATCTGGCAAGATATTAATAAGGAATGATCTCAACAGAAAAAAATCTCCTCGTGCTACCTAAACTCCTCTCCTCTCTAAACGTCCTCTCCCTGTCAACTTCGTTTATTTTCAGCAAACTTAACATGTGTAAATATTTGTATGAACATAACAAGATTCAACAACTGAGACATAAACTGAACAAGTTTCACAGACATGTGACTAACAGAAATTGAATAATGTGTCCCTGAAGGGGGAGTCAAAAAGTAACAGTCAGTATCTGGTGTGGCCACCAGCTGCATTAAGTACTGCAGTGCATCTCCTCCTCATGGACTACACCAGATTTGCCAGTTCTTGATGTGAGATGTTACCCCACTCTTCCACCAAGGCACCTGCAAGTTCCCGGACATTTCTGGGGGGAATAGCCCTAGCCCTCACCCTCCGATCCAACAGGTCCCAGACGTGCTCAATGGGATTGAGATCCGAGCACTTTGCTGGCCATGGCAGAACACTGACATTCCTGTCTTGCAGGAAATCATGCACAGAACGAGCAGTACGTGCAGTATTGTCATGCTGGAGGGTCATGTCAGGATGAGCCTGCTGGAAGGGTACCACATGAGGGAGGAGGATGTCTTCCCTGTAACGCACAGCGTTGAGATTGCCTGCAAAGACAACAGGCTCAGTCCAATGATGCTTTGACACACCGCCCCAGACCATGACGGACCCTCCACCTCCAAATCGATCCCGCTCCAGAGTACAGGCATCGGTATAACGCTCATTCCTTCGACGATAAATGCGATAAATCCATTCCTGTCTGGTCCAGCGACGGTGGGTTTGTGCCCATAGGCGACGTTGTTGCTGGTGATGTCTGATGAGGACCTGCCTTACACAGGCATACAAGCCCTCAGTCCAGCCTCTCTTAGCCTATTGCGGACAGTCTGAGCACTGATGGAGAGATTGTGCGTTCCTGGTGTAACTCAGGCAGTTGTTGTTGCCATCCTGTAACTTCCCGCAGGTGTGATGTTTCGGATGTACCAATCCTGTGCAGGTGTTGTTACACGTGGTCTGCACGTTCACACAGATGAGCAGGGACCCTGGGCATCTTTCTTATGGCGTTTTTCAGAGTCAGTAGAAAGGCCTCTTTAGTGTCCTAACTTTTCATAACTGTGACCTTAATTGCCTACCATCTGTAAGCTGTTAGTGTCTTAACGACCGTTCCACAGGTGCATGTTCATTAATTGTTTATGGTTCATTGAACAAGCATGGGAAACAGTGTTTAAACCCTTTACAATGAAGATCTGTGAAGTTATTTGGATTTTTACGAATTATCTTTGAAAGACAGGGTCCTGAAAAAGGGACGTTTCTTTTTTTGCTGAGTTTATATCCCCCAAATGAATCCCCATACTTTAACTATGACAGCTTCTCATCCTAGAGGGGGAGATAAAATATTTTCAGGCCCAGGGACATGAACTAGTCTGTGGTGACCTAAATGCCAGAACTGGACAAGAACCTTACACCCTCAACACACAGGGGGACAAACACCTACCTGGAGGTGACAGCATTCCCTCCCCCATATTCCCCCCTAGACATAACTACGACAACATAACCAACAAAAACGGGTCACAACTCTTGCAGCTCTGTTGGACGCTGGGTATGTACATAGTCAATGGTAGGCTTCGAGGGGACTCCTATGTTAGGTACACATATAGCTCATCTCTTGGCAGTGGTACTGTAGACTACTTTATCACTGACCTCAACCCAGAGTCTCTTGGAGCGTTCACAGTCAGTCCACTGACACCCCTATCAGATCACAGCAAAATCACACTCTACTTGAACAGAGCTTTGCTCAATCATGAGGCATCAAAGCCAAATGAACTGAATAATATTAAGAAATGCTATAGATGGAAGGAAAGTTAGGCAACAACAAATGCAATCCATTCTAGACAATTACCTGGACAAAGGTGTAAACTTGGCAGTAGAAAAATCTGAACAGTATATTTGACCTTTCAGATTCCTTATCAAATCTAAAAATGTCAAGCAGACAACCTAAGAAAATTAACAACAATGACAAGTGGTTTGATGAAGAATGCAAAAACCTAAAAAGAAATTGAGAAACCTATCCAACCAAAACATAGATACCCAGTAAACCTCAACCTATGCCTTCCCTATGGTGAATCACTAAAACAATACAGAAATACACTACGGAAAAAGAAGGAACAGCACGTCAGAAATCAGATCAATGTAATTGAAGAGTCCATAGAATCTAACCACCTCTGAGAAAATTGTAAAACTCTAAACAAACAATAACACAAAGAGTTATCTATCCAGAACGGAGATGTATGGATAAACCACTTCTCCAATCTTTTTGGGTCTATAACAAAGAACAAACAGCAAAAACATATACATGAACAAATACAAATCTTAGAATCAACTATTAAAGACTACCAGAACCCACTGGATTTTCCAATTATCTTGAATGAACTACAGGACAAAATAAAAACCCTCCAACCCAAAAAGGCCTGTGGGGTTGATGGTATCCTTTATGAAATGATAAAACATACAGACCACAAATTCCAGTTGGCTATACTTAATCTCTTTATCACCATCCTTAGCTCTGGCATCTTCCCCAATATTTGGAACCAAGGACTGATCACCCCAATCCACAAAAGTGGAGACAAATTTGATCCCAATAACTTCCGTGGGATATGCGTCAACCTTGGGGAAATCCTCTGCATTTCATTAACAGCAGACTCCTACATTTCCTCAGTAAAAACAATGTACTGAGCAAATGTCAAATTGGCTTTTTACCAAATTACCGTAAGACAGACCACGTATTCACCCTGCACACCCCAATTGACAAACAAACCAAAACAAAGGCAAGTCTTCTCATGCTTTGTTGATTTCAAAAAAGCTTTTGACTCAATATGTCAGGAGGGCCTGCTATACAAATTGATGGTAGTGTTGGGGGAAAAACATACAACATTATAAAATCCATGTACACAAACAGCAGGTGTGAGGTTAAAATTGGCAAAAAACGTACATTTCTTTCCACAGGGCCGGGGGATGAGACAGGGATGCAGCTTAAGCCCCACCATCTTCAACATATATATCAACGAATTGGCGAGGGCACTAGAACAGTCTGCACCACCTGGCCTCACCCTACTACAATCTGAAGTCAAATGTCTACTGTTTGCTGATGATCTGGTGCTTCTGTCCCCAACCAAGGAGGGCCTACAGCAGCACCTAGATCTTCTGCACAGATTTTGTCAGACCTGGGTCCTGACAGTACATCTCAGTAAGACAAAAATAATATTGGTCTTCCAAAAAAAGTCCAGTTCCCAGGACCACGAATACAAATTCCATCTAGACACCGTTGCCCTAGAGCACACAAAAAACTATACATACCTTGGCCTAAACATCAGCGCCACAGGTAACTTCCACAAAGCTGTAAACACTCTGAGAGACAAGGCAAGAAGATCTGACACATTTATTGTTCACAATTACTCTGAATAAATTAAGTGGTTGTCCCAATCCCTTATAGAGTAGACACTGAGTTAGCTATGGAAACACAATTTACCTAGAACAACACTAGTGCTTACACCCCAAAAAGACTAGTCCTAATGAAAAAAAGGCCAGGAGTATCCTCTGCTCTGAGGTTGTTGTGGTGAGTGGTGTGACTGTAGCCTGGTCCCAGATCTGTTTGTGCTATCATGTCAACTCTGCATGACAAGGTGTGGCATGAAGGCGCAAACAGATTGGTACCTAGGCTAGTGTGATTTAGGAGTCCTTGATTATTTTACTTAAAGACATGACTAATCCATCACCCTGGCACTTCCCATGTTCCTCCACCCTGATCAATGGCTCTGCCATCATCTCATACTGTGACACCAATCAATTGCTTTGATTGGGGAGCACCCGGCATCAGGCACAGCAGGCTTAGGGCCAGGCAGCTGCTCTCTCTGGGGCTTTGATTTCACTGTGTGTGTGTGTGTGTGTGTGTGTGTGTGTGTGTGTGTGTGTGTGTGTGTGTGTGTGTGTGTGTGTGTGTGTGTGTGTGTGTGTGTGTGTGTGTGTGTGTGTGTCAGATAGTGATAAATATAGCTTTTAAGATGGGTGTCAAAGAAACACATGATCTCTATGTCCAATGAACTCTATGAAGAGGCCAAGAATGAGCTTGCAACTGGAGGGTAGTTGCTGTGTGAAATCACATGGTAGTACTTGTGCTTTCAACCCCTGGGGGGGGGGGGGGTTGTTTGTTTGTTTGTGTGTGCTGATCAAGCAAAAATATGAACTTCTGTTCTCTCTAAGACAATGGGCAATAAAGTTTTAAAAAACATTTTTTTAAATTTGCCTGCGAAACAGACGGCTATATCAGTCCACTAATACAGGACTAGTAAAGACCCAGTGCACTATTTTTCGTATTTATTATTATGATATTTCAGGGGGTGCCTACTTCCCGTATCTATGAGGCCATATACAGTTGTTTTTGTAATTCAACTATGCTGTAGCCTCTTTATAGATCAGGTTTGCTGTGCCTCTGTCTGAGGTCTCCTCTCTCTGTCTCTGTCTCTGTCTCTGTCTCTGTCTCTCGCTCTCTCTCTGTCTGTCTCTGTCTCTCGCTCTGTCTCTGTCTCTCTCTCTCTGTCTCTCTGTCTGTCTGTCTGTCTGTCTGTCTGTCTGTCTGTCTGTCTGTCTGTCTGTCTGTCTCTGTCTCTCTCTCTGTCTCTGTGTCTGTCTCTGTCTCTGTCTCTGTCTCTGTCTCTCTCTCTCTCTCGGTCTCTCTCTCTGTCTCTCTCTCTGTCTCTCTCTCTCTCTGTCTCTCTCTCTGTCTCTCTCTCTGTCTCTCTCTTTGTCTCTCTCTCTGTCTCTCTCTTTGTCTCTCTCTCTGTCTCTCTCTTTGTCTCTCTGTCTCTCTCTCTGTCTCTCTCTCTCTCTGTCTTTCTCTCTGTCTCTCTCTCTCTGTCTCTCTCTCTCTCTCTCTCTCTGTCTCTCCCTCTGTCTCTCTCTCTGTCTCTCTCTCTGTCTCTCGCTCTCTCTCTGTCTCTCGCTCTCTCTCTGTCTCTGTCTCTCTGTGTGTGTGTGTGTGTGTTCTCAGGCCATGTTCAGTCTGTGCATTGTGGAGAGTGAGGCAGATGAGGTGACGCTTCAGGGAGTGACAAGTGTGGGACTGAAACATGCACTAGACTTCGCCTACACAGGACAGGTGAGTATACAGTAGCACCTTCATCTACAGCTAGCCACCCCACACATGTCCTCAAGTCACACACAGGTACTGAACTGTACGCACAAACATATCTCACAAATATCCAGGCTAACACTAACTAAGAGTGATAATTTTCAGCTTTTCGTTAGCTGATTTAAAGCGATAGCCCAGCCATACTCAACAGGCAGATCGCAGTCCCGATACTTGACCCGTAGGGGGCCCCCATTCATTTTGTTGAGTCACTCCGGTATCATAGGAACGCACATAAAACATGACAAAATGTGTAGAATTGCAGGAAATTTGCTTTAAAATGCAGCCGTTTTCTCTCCGCCAAGAAGAGGGGTGTGAGCAGTTTGGAGTCATATGAGTCGCGATGTGGCGGTTTGTTACTATGCTGATAAATGACAATATCCATCCGGACCTTTGCCATCTAGTACATTTGTGTGACTGGACCCTCTAAATTAGTGGTGGAGTACTACACCTGCTACAACCTATGTATGGATGTGATAACCTAGCCTGACTCTGCAGTATGCCAGTGATTCCCCCCCCCCGCCCTCTCTCTCACCCCCCCCCCCTCTCTCTCTTGCTTTCTCTCTTGCCTCTCTCTCTCCCCCCCACCTTTCTCTCCCTCTCTCTCTCTCTGCGGTGAGGAGTCAAGAGACCTATGCCCTGTGGCCCAGTAGTGAGAGGCTGGCTATCTCGTAATTATTCCTAATTGCATTTCCACAGTGGAAATGAGCAGGGGGAGTTGTGTCGATGTAGGTCAGCAGCCGGCTGCCGGTCCATTTCTTTCTGCTGAGATGATGAGACGTGAGCAATATGCTTATTTCAGTAAACAACCACACAGCTAGTTGCTGAAATCCACCAGCCACATGTCAGGGGCCATAAAGGTTAGCAGGCATGCTGTTGCTATATAGTCTACACTGAGAGGACCCACGCACGCACATTCGACATATCAGTCTGACTTTTTATTGGATGTTGCTCAAATCCTGTATTTACATGGCAATTACATGTAAATGTGATAGGTATCACAGTTGAGAGAAGAATAACTGTGCGAATAACAATGTATAATAACACGCTAACTGCAAAGCAATGAGCCTTTTTTTAAATGCATGTTTTATAGACACTGAATATAAAGTGGGACCAGCACATGTAGTCTATTGAAGAACATATAGCGTAAATAATGCCTCTCAAAGGCTTTCAGTGACACATGAGTGGAAGCACATTCGTATAAATGCTATTGCACACAAAAAACACGCCTGGCCTGAGACCACAGTCACACACCCACACACATGAATCAGCAGCATTATATAAAGTGACCACTGGTCCTGAGTGCTTCTGTCATTGAGTGCGTCCAGAATGGCACCCTATTCCATACATAGTGGACTACTTTTGACCAGAACCCTATGGGCACTATATAGGGAATATGATGTAATTTGGGACGGAACCTGTCTGTCTGGGGAGGTGAGTAGTGTGTGAGGTGGACAGGAAGTGGTCTCACTCAGGTCCTCTCCTCAGATAATACTGGAGCCAGGGGTGATTCAGGATGTTCTGTCGGCAGGAAGTCACCTTCAGCTGCTGGAGCTGCTCAGTCTCTGCTCACACTACCTCGTCCAGGTGAGGAGTCAATATATATATATATATATATATATATATATATATATATATATATATATATATATATATATATATATATATATATATATATATATATATATATATACATACATACACACACACACACACACACTGCAATTTCTTGTGTATATGGAGGGTCTACTCTCCATATGTTCAAGGTACTTCCTAACCACACAAGATCACACATTAAACACCCCTGTCAGCACCAGAAAGATACATTAGCATGGCAATGGGCAAACCGTTACATCACGTTATGGTAAACAGTGCTCTCATACACCATCTGTTGGTGGAGAGAAAAATGGACACTGTTGCACACCATTGATTTCACTGCACTGTCCCTGCAGACGTGCTCACTGTAAACACTGTATTATACAATTAGATAGCAGTTAGATCACAGCTGAAGATGCAGAGAAAAGGCCCAGGTTAACATAAAATATAGATTTACAAGTGTTTTGTCTGTATGAAAGGCGATATTGAACAGGTTATTCCTGTGTGTTAGTTTTTGTTTGAGCTGAATACTCACGGAGCCATGCAGTATATTGTACATGGCTCTGCTTACTGCCAGCAGATGGCAGTCTTATTCCACTCGCGATCTCCGTTTTCTATTCTCTTGCCTCCTCTCCTGTTCCCTCTCTCTCATACTCTGTGATCTACTTGAATGACAATGTGGTCTCATTTCTGTAGATTCAGTGATATATAAACTGCAGTTCAAAAAAATGTGGAACCCAGAGGTGTGTGCGTGTGAGGGATATTTAACTGTGTGTGTGTGTGTGTGTGTGTGTGTGTGTGTGTGTGTGTGTGTGTGTGTGTGTGTGTGTGTGTGTGTGTGTGTGTGTGTGTGTTACTGGATGCATTAACTCAAACCCGACACCCCAACCGAGCACTCCGTTCTGCCACCTCTGGTCTCTTGGCCCTCCCATCCCTACAAGAGCTCAGCTCCTTTTCAAAGCTCTGCTCTGTCCTGGCACCTCAACGGTGGAACAGACTTCCACCTAACGTCAGGACAGCGGAGTCCCTGCCCATCTTCTGAAATGTTTAGAAACACTTCCTCCTCAAAGAGTATCTTATATAAATCCCACGGCACCCCCCAAAACATGTATAGATAAATAAAAACCTAAACTTGTCTTTTCCTGCTACTTTATTGTGGGAAGATCACAGTCCCACGGCTGTGATATGTTGTTGTCTCGCCTAGCTATTCTAAGATGAATGCACTAATTGCAAGTCGCTCTGGATAAGAGTGTCTGCTAAATGACTAGCTGGGTTTCTCATCTCCACGACATGTATAGTTGAAGTCGGAAGTTTACATACACCTTAACCAAATACATTTAAAATCAGTTTTTCACAATTCCTGACATTTATTCCTAGTAAAAATGCCCTATCTTAGGTCAGTTAGAATCACCACTTTATTTTAAGAATGTGAAATTTCAGAATAATAGTAGAGAGAATGATTTATTTCAGCTTTTATTTCTTTCATCACTTTCCCAGTAGGTCAGAAGTTTACATACACTCAATTAGTATTTGGTAGCATTCCCTTTTAAATTGTTTAACTTGGGTCAAACATTTTGGGTAGCCTTCCACAAGCTTCCACAATAAGTTGGGTGAATTTTGGTCCATTCCTCCTGACAGAGCTGGTGTAACTGAGTCAGGTTTGTAGGCCTCCTTGCTCGCACAGACTTTTTCAGTTCTGCCCACAAATTTTCTATGAGATTGAGGTCAGGGCTTTGTGAATGCCACTCCAATACCTTGACTTTGTTGTCCTTAAGCCATTTTGCCACACCTTTGGAAGTATGCTTGGGGTCATTGTCCATTTGGAAGACCGATTTGCGACCAAGCTTTAACTTCCTGACTGATGTCTTGAGATGTTGCTTCAATATACCCAAATTATTTTCTTTCCTCATGATGCCATCTATTTTGTGAAGTGCACCAGTCCCTCCTGCAACAAAGCACCCCCATAACATGATGCTGTGCTTCACGATTGGGATGGTGTTCTTCGGCTTGCAAGCCTCCCCCTTTTTCCTCCACACATAAC